>NC_053391.1:615342114-615450694 GCF_905171765.1 Bufo bufo
TCCATGCCAGACCCCTATCAGACTTCCATGCCAGACCCCTATCAGACTTCCATGCCAGACCCCTATCAGACTTCCATGTCAGACCCCTATCAGACCTCAGATCAGACTTCCATGCCAGACCTCCATCAGACCTCAGATCAAAGATAAAATAAAGAACTTTACTTACCTCTCCTGCTCCGCCACTTTCCGGGTCCGGCGATCACTCCTCCAGTCACACTCCCTTGTCTTCTCCGGCCCGCACTGCACTGTCACCTGAGGGGTCATAGTGCGCGGACAACGTCCTGACGCTGTATGCAATCAGGACCTGCAGTGCAGCATGGCGTGAGAGAGGAAGACAAGGGAGGATGAGTATCAGCAGCGCTTACAGTGATTCACCCGCTCCCTGCTCCTAATGCATACTAACGAGCACTTATATAATCGAAGCGCTCACTAGTATTCGCTTTATAAGAAATATGGCCCCACTTTTGGGGGAAAGAAATGCATCTTGTAAAGTGAAAAATATGGTATATATGTATGTAAGAAACCCAACTATAAGTTGATTTGAAGTCCCTCAATGATGCAGGACCCTCACCAAGATCAGCTGGTATCAGGTGTGAAGACCCTATCGCTGCTTAGCCCCTAAGGAAGTAAACAGCGGTGGCAGTTCTTCTTTGTAAGTGTCAAAGGGTATAGGCAAAAAACAAGAATCCCATGAAGGACCCTAAGGGCTCATGCACACGACAGTATGGCTTTTTCTGTGTTTTGCGGTCCGTTTTTTTACGGATCCGTTGTTCAGTTTTTTGTTTCCATTGTGTTTCCGTTTCCTTTCAGTTTTTCCGTTCCGTTTTTCCGTATGCCATATACAGTATACAGTAATTACATAGAAAAAATTGGGCTGGGCATAACATTTTCAATAGATGGTTCAGCAAAAACGGAACGGATACGGAAGACATACGGATGCATTTCCGTATGTGTTCCGTTTTTTTTGCGGACCCATTGACTTGAATGGAGCCAAGCACCGTGATTTGCGGACAAGAATAGGACATGTTCTATCTTTTCACGGTACGGAAATATGGAAATACTGAAACGGAATGCACACGGAGACACTTCAGTATTTTTTGCTGAACCATTGAAATGAATGGTTCAGTATATGTTCCGCATACTGAACTCAAAAAACGTCCAGTATGCTGAACTCAAAATACTGTCGTGTGCATGAGCCCTAAGGGTATATTCACACATCCCATTCATCTGAGAGGAGCTTGTAGAAATCCGCTCACTAGCTGCCAAAACAATCCCATTCACCCATTCAAATCAATGGAACTGATGTTCAGTCCACATGTGAATATTCCCAAAATCTAGCCATACATATTAGATTAACGTCGACCAAACTGGACTATTGTGATAGTACTGATTATCTAATGTTTAAAGGGGTTGTCTCACTTCATCAAATGGCTTTTATCATGTACAGAAAGTTAACAGAAAGCACTTCCTAATGTATTGTGATTGTCCATATTGTCTCCTTTGCTGGCTGGATTCATTTTTCGTCATATTATACACTGCTCTTTTCTAGGGGTTATAACCTCCCTGCAGTCCATCAGCGGTGGCCTTGCTTGCACACTATAGGAAAAATGTCCTATTCTGGTCTTCAAAATGTGGTTCACGGACCCATTAAAGTCAATGGATCTGCAACAAAATTCGGATGGCACATGGACATTATCCGTATTTTGCAGATCCACAGTTTGCAGACCCAAAAATAGATACTGTCGTGTACATGAGGCCTAAATAAATATCCTTGAGAAGACCAAAAAATAACATCTTAAAAAATGAAATAATTGTGGGAAAAATAGCAATATGGCACAAAAACATTTTTCTTTTACAGCAAATGTACATTTGATTAATTAAAAGGCACCAAAAATAGGCAAAAGAAATTATGTCTCTATAATCATAATGATCTGTATAATAAATTTATACTATTGGCGAATGGCTTAAAAATGGCTTACGGTAAAAGACGAAAAGTAAGGTGCAAATAGTTTTTTTTATTTCTGCAGTTTCTCCATAATATACAATTCTAAAACAACATATTTGTAACCCAAAATGATGCTGAGAGTGAAACAAGGACTCACGCAGAGTTATGTACATAAAATAAGATGTATTTGCTGAAGGTGTAATACCCATTTAAGCTGAATTGTAAATGAACATGTTTGGTGATAAGAGGTTTATATGTCAGGGTACGTTCACATCTGATGGACATAAAATCAGTGCGGATTTTGATGCCATTTAAAACAGATTTCACCCTATGCATCAGCGTGAAAACCCTGGTGAAAATCCATAGAAAGAATTCAATATAAGCGCTGATTTTGTTCCACATCATGTGAGAATCTGATCTGCTTTGCTGCTACTGTAATCTGCTGAGGGTTTTCCACCCGCACTTTGGGACGGAAAATCCAAAGCATATCTGCTATGGGTGAACATACCCTAAAAGGGTTGTCTTATCTGAGGCATTGGTGGCATATCACTAGGATGTGAGATGGATGTGGGTCCCATCTTTTAAACCTGCACCTTTCTCTAGAACGGGTCCCCACAAAGTGAACAAGTGTGTGCTGCGCAAACATGGCCATCTTCCGTTCACTTCTATGCAAGTGCTGGCTTGGCTTTTTCTGGAACTCTCATAGTGGTGAATGGAAAAGAGGGCGTGCATACGCAGTGCATTCTCCATTCACTGCTACTACTGTATTCTGACTATTTTCGGAACACACGCATGTGAGTTGCGCACTGACCCGCACCTATATGACATTGGTAGCATATCATAGCAATACCACCAATGTCTCAGGTGACACAACCCATGTATTGTATGTAGCTGCATGAACCGCTAGCATTTTCATTGCACTTTTCCTTCTACTTTTTTTGCTGCTGCCTGATTTTTGCTGAGTTATAAACGCTAAGTTACACATTTAACGTAAATCATATTATGGCGTCTGCAAAAACAGTTGACTGCGGGCAAATACCAAGAAGGCGTCTGTCCTTATTCCATGTTCAGCTGGAACCGCACTAGACAACATTTTGCCAGTGAGGTAAACATTTAAGTTTACAATACAGATGAAATGTAGACTTAGGTGGAGCAGGGCTTTCCGTGACAACACTGGAGAACAAGATTTAAAGGGACACTGAACTTGCCAGTATTGATGTTTATAATGTGTTGACGAAGCAGGTTATCCTCGATGACTAATTCAGTTTAGTACCAAATCCTCCAGGTTTGATCTTGCTGATTTGAACAGACCACAGGTTAGTTTAAGCCACTTTGTATGCTAGACCTCTTCTAGCTAGGAAAGCCTTCCATGCCACCAACTTTTGTGAGACTTCTCCTGGCCACATACAGTACATTAGATAATTGTTGACATTCAGATTTAGTATCATCTGCCATGGTACTACGGTCTTTATATGTGCCAGAGTGACCTATGGCTCTCACATCAAAGCTTGAGGGTAACTGCTACCCCTCCACCTCCTGTTGGCATCCATTCTAACAGGATCTACCAACATGAATTTCCTTCACATCTACTGTGGAAGCAAATGTGGTTCAATGGCATGTCTGATCTTTTGTTTCTCAGGAGATAAGTGAGACCAGAGATGTCTTCTTGCCACTTATGACACTATTTGTATGACAGTAAGCACCTACGTTTGAGTGATCCAAGCATTCCAATTTATGAGATAGGTGGATCAGCTGAGCAACAGTTTTACAAGATAATACAGTATCTACAGTGTATGGCCACCATACATTAAAGATGCCCATGTATGAAGAGCATGTGTGAGGAGTCAAGTAGAATAGCTGCCAGCCGTTTTACCAACAGCAATGGAAAATGCATGGGCATAATCATGTGCAATTTCACTTTTTTAATGGGGCATCAGATAGAAGAACAAGACTGTTCCATACACCACTGTGGCTGTTCTCCCCCTGGGTACTCTAGGACAAAATCTATTTTTGAAAGAAAGAATAGCTCCGCAGACTGCACTATTCTCGCCCCCAAAACACCAAAATCAACAAAAGCCTCAACAATACAGGTCATAATAGAACCATTCACAAAATGTATTGACTGGATTTGAGGATACCACTACCACTTACATGTTATATGTTATGAGCTCTAATGTGTTATTTTTTTATATTTTTCATTTCAGGGTATTAGGGGTTGTCCTTATAATTGTGGATTTTGTGTTTGTAATTGTGGATCTCTCTGTTACGAACAAAAGCAAAGAGACAGCAACTATCATATCTAGCATTTCCCTATCCATTTCACTCTTCTTCCTGTTGGATGTTCTGCTGCACATTTTTGTGGAAGGGTACGTGACAAACGCCTGTAATATCGTCATGTGTTAAACTGGAATGTGTCTATAATAATAAACCATGCACCACTTGTGAAGGGGGTGGGGGTATAGAGGTCCAACTTTCTCAGGGGCCCACCGGGGGATTCACCTGTACCCCTGTGGGCCAGTGTGAACCTGCTTGTTATAACTTTCTTAGGCTACTTTCACACAGGCGGCAGCAGGGTTTGGCAGGCTGTTCTGGCAGGGGAACAGCATGCCCGATCCGTGCTAACGCTAGCCCACCGTGCCGCCGGAAGTCCGCTCCGGTCCCATGCTGTAGTTTTTGTCTGGCCACCTCTCGGTATGTTTGCCGTGCTGCGGCCGGACTTCCGGCCCACCCCCATTATACTGAATGGTGCCGGAGCGGACTCCCGGTGGCACAGTGGGCTAGCCTTAGTACGGTCCGGCAGGCTGTTCCCCAACAGCGTTATTGCTCTGCACAGAATTGCATCTGTCATGGCAGTAGTTTGCACCTCAGAGCTTATCTTCCTGTGGATATGAATTTTTATAATTTGCTGTGTGAAAATAATGCAGTGCTCATATTGCTCTAATGTTCTCCTTCCTATCAACCTGAGCATACATCACCTGTATATTAAAAACAAAAAACTTGCCTTGTGGGGTTCTCTTTGGGGCACTCTTTATCAGTAGGGAGACAAAAAACTATGCATGTATGCAGTATTGCAGGGATGGCCAACCTAAAGCTCTCCAGCTGTTGCAAAACTACAACTTCCCTCATGCCCGGACAGTCTACAACTATCAGCCTACAGCAGGGCATGATGGGAGTTGTAGTTTTACAACAGCTGGAGAGCCACAGGTTGGCCATGCCTGCAGTATTGTATTCCTGGCAACACTATTCTTGGTTTCTAGAAAGAGTATATTGCAAATCAAATGTCTTATTTCTTCTGGCATTAGATGGGATATCCCTCTTTTCTTTTTTTCTTTTTGTCAGTCAAGCTAATTTGCATGCCTTTGGTTTTCTGGGAAAGAAATTCAAATTATGTTTGAATGAATGAATTTCTATACATTCACATGGATGTTTATATGTAGTATTCATCATGACGACCAGGAATTTCTCTTTAAATGGTAAAAAGACAAAATTCAAGGGAAGGCAGTGACACTTTTCATCAGAGCAGTGTTATAAGATCTCTGTGAATTATTTAGATGATGACCTGCCGTGACTTTTTCCATTTCCTCGTATTTCCTCATTATGCTCAGCACACTGTGATAATGTATCCGACTGTCACACATTGTCCTCTGCTCCTCACTCTCCAGATCTTAATTGATATGAACATGTCATGTGCTGCTCTGATTGACTCCATTCATCTTTTTGTTGGTCCCAATGTTTTTCTCACAGAATTCAGAAGTACTTTAGGTCTAAGCTGAACATCTTTGATGCTGCCATTGTTGTGGTCACCCTCATAATTACGCTGATATATGCCTTCACGGATTTCAGTGGAGCTACCAATATTCCAAGGTAGAAATTTATTTTTCAAGGGATAGTTTAATTTTAAAGGGGGTTTCCAGGCTCCTGATATTAATTACCTATTCTCAGGACAGGCAAAGGATAAGAAATGGATGGAGACAGCATGTCCTCAATTGAAGATTTATTCCAGATGCAATGTTTCGGCTTAGAGCCTTTTTCAAGCATGCTTCTCAGGATAGGTCATTAATATGCGATTGGTAAGGGTCCAACATCCCTCACCGATCTGCTGTTCCCTGCAAGCTCTTGTGATGGAATTAGCACTGTGAATGGTATAGGATGCACACAATGGTCGTGTGCATGAGGCCTAAAGGTGGGTTTACACCGCATGATGTTACAGCCAACAGCCGAAGACAAGGGATCGGTATTGCTGTTTAGACAGCACGATCTGCTGCCCAGAAACGATGACTGATGTGCCTGCATGAACCACAGGATCACCTGATGAACTAGCGTTTTGCTCGTTTATTGGGTGATCGACGGCACATTTAGATGGACAGATTGTCGGGAATGAGCATTCGCAGGAACGGTTGTTTCAGATAATCTGCCCGAAAATCGGGCAGTCTAAATCCACCTTTACTTTGGTGGGCTTACATGTCATGTTATCAAGTATGGTGGGCTTCTTGGCAAAGTAATCAACCCAATGAGCTGTTTGTCTATTTGGTTCCTGTTCTTCCACATAGTGATTAGTGATGAGCGGCAGGGGCAATATTCGAATTTGCAATATTTCACAAATATTCATCATAAATTCGAGAATTTGCGATTATTTTCTTGATTGCGAAAATTGCCAATGTATTATTTGCATAATGCGCGCGCAATACAAGTTTCCTGAGACTGGAGAAAATGGTTTGCATGGCAGAACATTGCAATAGTTTTATATGCAGATAGAGTGCTCCAATATATTCGCAATTGCGTTAATCGGCAATTAATGATGCGCATATTTTGGTGCAATACGTGAAACTTCACATTTTAGCAGGTCTGACTACATATTACTGATTGGTGCACTAAGTATTGTTGTGAACTACCTAACACCCTGCACTATACAGCTACACTATATCAGGATCTAACCTACACTGACTATCTCCCACTAACTATCTGTATTATATATATATATAAGCTATCTAACTAATGTAATTACACAGCAAAGCACAGAGCACAGTAATAACACTGCTGTCTCTCTCTCATAACTGCAAAAAACGACTGCTGGGGGGGGGGGGGGGGGCTATATAGTAAGGGGTAGGCAACTTTCCTATTGGTTGCTAGGGATGTTGCTAATCTCAGACAAAGACATTGCAGCCTTCTCATTGGCCCACAAGCAGGAAGGAAGGGTACTGATGAAAAGAAAATCTAGAATATTCGAGATTACGAATGTATAGCACTATATTGGCGATAGTCACGATTAAAATTCGCCATTCGAATATTCGCGATCAACACTAATGGTGATATCTTATGATTGAAACTTAAGAAAATGTGTCACCAACACATATCCTTTTTTCCTAATCTGATTTTATTTTTTGATTACAGATTTTTCTCTGTTTTATGAACATGATTATGGGGGCGGCCATCTTGCCTGAACTGTTCTTAAAGGGATTCTGTCACCAGGTTTGACCCCTGTCAGCTAAACATATGCTGATGTTCAGGGCGTCTTCACGATTCCTAATGTGGGCTTATAAATGTCATCTGTGGGCTTATTTAGCTAAAAAACAGCTTTTACTAACCTGTCAGTCAAACAAATAAGGTGCCCAAGAGGATGTTAATGGGTGCAAGATGCCCGCCGCACCCACCGCCGTTCGTGCCCAGCGCCGCCTTTCCAGACTTCTGCGCCGCCTCCTAATCCTCTGTGCCGCTCTCCCTCCCTCCCCCCTCCTTCTGCTGTAAGATCTCGCGCATACAGGGGTTGAGCGAAGTGCCGGCGCATGCGCACTTCGCTGTAAGAAACCAAATGGAGAAGTCCGCACGGGCGCATCAGGCAAGATCTTACAGCAGAAGGAGGGGGGAGGGAGAGCTAGAGGCGGCACAGAGGATTAGGAGGCGGCGCAGAAGTCCGGAAAGGCAGCGCTGGGCACGAACGGCGGTGGGTGCGGCGGGCATCTTGCACCCATTAACATCCTCTTGGGCACCTTATTTGTTTGACTGACAGGTTATTAATAGCTGTTTTTTAGCTAAATAAGCCCACAGATGACATTTATAAGCCCACATTAGGAATCGTGAAGACGCCCTGAACATCAGCATATTTTTAGCTGACAGGGGTCAAACCTGGTGACAGAATCCCTTTAACAGCATTTACACAGCATTAAAAAATCCAAGTCATTGGATGTCTTGATTGTTCTTTCACAGTTAAATTCCACATGAAAAATGTTGATTATGGTTGAAGTAATCAATGTTCCTCAACTTTAATGTTTGGGCAGCTTTGTTTTCTATTATCGAGAAATTAGGCCTTTGTTCTTTCAATGGAGAAAGAAGGATGACTGTTGATTTGCTGCCGCCTAGGGTGGTAATATCTAGAGTTATAGTCAATACCATACAATATGCATACAAATATACATCTTTTAACTATTCGGATATATTTTGTTCTTCCAGAATGGTTAACTTCTTCCGAGCCTTGAGAATAATTATCTTGATCAGAATATTCCGTCTGGCTTCTCAGAAAAAACAGCTTGAGAAGGTCACTCGTAGAATGGTGAGTTTGGGAGTCACTAAAACTTTGACTTGGTATCTGTTACTCACCTGTTCTGGGATCAAATTAATCACTCATATAAAAGTTACACCGACTAATAAAACAGCTAATGAAACCCATCACTTTTGCAGCATTGATAACATCTGCTGTATGAGGAGCCTTCACTTGTCGCTTTGTCTGTGATGCCAGTTGTGCAACTCTATAAGTTGTCAGTTTGGGTGAGGCCAAGATCATGTCACCATTTATTTTTCCTTTCCTCTGATCCGTCAGAAGAACAGAAAAATAAAGAAAAAAAAAAATGGATCCTGTATTTAAAGAATCTGTTATGCACATTTGGCATCCGTTTTTGCCATTTCAGTCTGAGATCTGTTATTTTTAATGCAAAAAAAGGCCTGCAGGTCTTTTTTTTTCTGTCTAAACTAACGGCTCTCAGATGAAAATGGTTAAGACCTCTTGCACACGAACACTGTCCGTGGGGCAGCCGCAGCGGATCGCGGACCCATTCACTTTAATGGGTCCGCGTTCTGGCCGTTCCGCAAAAAGATAGGACATTTTTGCGGAACGTAAGTACGGGACAAGACCCCACGGAAGCACTCTGTAGTGCTCCCGTAGGGTTCTGTTCTGCACCATTCCGCATCTCCGGATTTGCGAACCCATTGAAGTGAATAGGTCTGCATCCATGATGCGGAATGCACACGGAACGACACACCGCAATACGGCAACGGGGCGCACAAGTTCGTGTGCAGGAGGCCTAAAACTGATGACAAATGTGCATAACGGTTGCTTTAAATGCAGGATCCATTTTTTTTCTTTATTTTTCTGTTCTTCTGACGAATCAGAAGAGCAGAAAATTAAATGGTAATGTGAACCTGGCCTAATTTGTCGACAGGACTTTGTTTTCCGTCCTGCGTAACGGAAACCAGACGGATCCGTTATGCTTGTCCATAGACTTCTATTATGATGGATCAAAATTGAATGCCTCTTAAAGGCTTCCGTTTTGCATTCCGTCTACAAATTCCATTGTATTCCGCTATAAATGGAACCTATAGCAGAATACCCTAAGACAAGTGGCAACCCGCCCTAACTAGTGCTGGATCGTTTGTGACAAAAATGTAAATGACAAAAATGTAAATGTGATTAACAGAAAATTTAACCTTGATTTTGATTATAGAACAATTATTTGTGAGTGGTGGCTTGGGGCATGACTTACCACAGGGTGTTATACAACACCAATAGATTGACCATATTTTGAGTTCTGTGAACATTTTTTGGGAGGTTGAAGTCACAAAAATAGCTGTTTTGGCATACATTTTTTTTTTTTTTTAATGGCGTTCACTTGATGGGATAGATCATATGATATTTTTGTAGAGCCAGTCATTATGGACATGGCGATACCAAATATGTTAATTTTTTTAAAATAGTTTTACTCAATAAGAGCATTTTTCGAAAAAAAAGTCATGTTTTTGTGTTGCCATTTTCTTAGAGCCATATTTTTTTTACATTTTTCTGGCTATGGTCTTGTGTGAAGGCTTGTTTTTTGCAGGATGAGGTACCATTTTGTTGTACATATGACTTTTTGATCGATTGATATTATGGGGCACATTCATTAAGATAGGCGTTTTAGATGCCAGTCTTAACAAAAGGCCCTGCGCTAGTGGTGGATCCACTAAAGTTGAAGAAGTCGAAGAAGCGCCGGCCACTCCATGACTTTGGCGCATCCAGCACCAGTTCTAAATGACAGCTTCCGAGCGGTCTTACACTGAGACCATTTTCTACACCTAAAACAGGCGTAGAAAATGATGAATGAGAAGGGCCTTCTGGCCCATCCGCTTCCCTGCCCATGCCACGCCCACAATTTTAGACTTGGCGTTAGCGGGGAAAATTTGCTCTAAACGTTCTACCCCCATCTGTGCCTGAAATATGCCTAATTTAGACATATTTCAAATTAATAAATGACCCCCTATATTTTTTGGGAGGTAAGGTGACTAAACATTTTATAGAGCTGGCTGTTACAGACGCGACGATACCAAATATGTCTATTTTTATAAAATACTGTTATGTTTACTTGTTTATTTTTTATTTTACACTTTGTGCCCCCATAAGGTCATACAAGACCTCTGGCAGACACTTAACTACACTTAAATTTTTTTTTTACTATTGATTTCTCTTGTAACTAGAGCTGACATAGTAGCTGTTTTCCCCCAGAGAAGCTGTACTAGCCTCAGTGCAGGGCTGATCGAGGTCTCGGCGGGACAGGAATCACAAGCGCTCATTCAGCACTGTGTATACAGCAATCTAGAAGGCAGGGATACAGGGAAACGGTCCCTTCCTTATTTATGGGGTGACCTTCTGTCGCTGACAGCGGACCCCCCGCCCAACAGCTGCACGATTAGTGTGCAGCTGCAATCTCTGAATGAACTTTCCAGAACGTCCAATCAGAGATAGACTATAAATATCACAAAACCCAACTGAATAAACTGACATAGGCAAAGTGCTGTCGGTTAATCAGGCTGATTGTTGGTTTCTTAATTATTTTTTTTCGATTATAGGCCAAGCCCTACTATTATCCGTTTTTGCTGGAGGCATTGCATGCAAATAAACGTTAGCTTTAGATGTTATCTGAAGGACCAAATACTGTATTTCAAATGTTCTGCGTTGGACTACACCTTATTCTTTCTTTATGAGTGGTTATGGTTTGTCTATGCTGATGGGATACTCAAATCTACCTCTCTGGCCGAGATGACACTTCGCTGGTATCCAGAAACCAAGCATGTCCTGCTTGTTAAAACTCAACATGGAGAAAACAGAATTCAACATCTTTCCCCCATGTCACTCAGCCTCCTACCAGACCTACCCATTACAATTATCAGCACAAAGCTTTCTCCAGTCTCACATGTTCCATACACTAGGATAACAATTGATTCTGCCCTGTCCTGCAAATCACACATACAAACCCTTACCGCCTCCTGCTCCCTTTAACTCAAGAACATCTCTCATATTTGCTCCTTTCTCACTTCTGAGTCAACTAAAATGCTAGTGCATTGTCATCTTCCGCATGGACTACTGCAACATCCTCCTCTGTGGCTTCCCATCTAGCACTCTCATACCCCTCCAATCTGTTCTAAATGCTGCTGCCGGGTTAATCCATCTCTTCCCTCATTTCTCCTCTACCTGTTCCCTCTGTCAGTCTCTTCACTGGCTCCCCATTGTCCAGAGAATTCAGTTCAAAATACTAATGACAACATATAAGGCCGTCCACAATCTGTTCCCTCCTTATACCTCTGACCTACTGTCCTGAGACATTCCCACACATAATCTCAGGTCCTCACAAGACCTCATCTGTTTTCCTGTTTCCCTGTTTTAATCTTGTCTATTTCTCGCACAGTCATCTACAGGATTTCTCACGTGCCTTTCCCATAATCTGGAACTCATTACCCCAACAGATCAGACTCTCCACAACATCCAAACCTTCAAAAGCAACCTGAAAACCTTCTTCTTCAGGAAAGCCTACCACCTGCAATGAGCATGCTGCCACCACACAGCCAGATGAGCAGCTTTTACCCTCACCTACTATGTCTTTCCCTTGTAGATTGTGACCTCTCGCCAGCAGGGTCCTCACCCCCTCTGAACCAGTTTTTTAATAAGTTCATGCTCATGGAACCTATGTTGTTTTATATTATGGATATATACAGTACAGACCAAAAGTTTGGACACACCTTCTCATTCAAAGAGTTTTCTTTATTTTCATGACTATGAAAATTGTAGATTCACACTGAAGGCATCAAAACTATGAATTAACACATGTGGAATTATATACATAACAAACAAGTGTGAAACAACTGAAAATATGTCATATTCTAGGTTCTTCAAAGTAGACACCTTTTGCTTTGATTACTGCTTTGCACACTCTTGGCACTCTCTTGATGAGCTTCAAGAGGTAGTCCCCTGAAATGGTTTTCACTTCACAGGTGTGCCCTGTCAGGTTTAATAAGTGGGATTTCTTGCCTTATAAATGGGGTTGGGACCATCAGTGGCGTTGAGGAGAAGTCAGGTGGATACACAGCTGATAGTCCTACTGAATAGACTGTTAGAATTTGTATTATGGCAAGAAGAAAGCAGCTAAGTAAAGAAAAACGAGTTGCCATCATTACTTTAAGAAATGAAGGTCAGTCAGTCAGCCGAAAAATTGGGAAAACTTTAAAAGTAAGGTCTATTTGACCATGAAGGAGAGTGATGGGGTGCTGCGCCAGATGACCTGGCCTCCACAGTCACCGGACCTGAACCCAATCGAGATGGTTTGGGGTGAGCTGGACCGCAGAGTGAAGGCAAAAGGGCCAACAAGTGCTAAGCATCTCTGGGAACTCCTTCAAGACTGTTGGAAGACCATTTCAGGGGACTACCTCTTGAAGCTCATCAAGAGAATGCCAAGAGTGTTCAAAGCAGTAATCAAAGCAAAAGGTGGCTACTTTGAAGAACCTAGAAAATGACATATTTTCAGTTGTTTCACACTTGTTTGTTATGTATATAATTCCACATGTGTTAATTCATAGTTTTGATGCCTTCATAGTCATGAAAATAAAGAAAACTCTTTGAATGAGAAGGTGTGTCCAAACTTTTGGTCTGTACTGTATGTATATCCCCTCTTAGATGTACAGCACCATGGAATTAATGCCACTTTTGAATAAATAATAATATTCAAGTGATAACATTTAAATGATAATGTCCTCAAGACCAATGTCATTGGACACCAATAATGATGCTCTGAAAGTGTCAACTTGTTGGAAAATGAATCTGAGAGACCTTTGTCAATAGTGGCAGATGTCCAGCTGGAGATGCATCCTGCTGACCTGCACTAAAATCATCCAGGTCAGGGATGGACAGGAGGAGAATGTATGCATTTTACAAGTATCATTTGTTCTTTTAAAGGTTTCTGAAAACAAAAGAAGATATCAGAAGGATGGATTTGACCTGGACCTCACTTATGTCACTGGTGGGTATCACAAGACATAGACCAGGCAGTATTATGAATATCTATAATAGGTATAAAAACACATTAATTCCACCTGCTTATGAATAGCACCAGACTCCTCCTGTGTCAGTGTTAGTCCATCTAGAAATAATCATTATGGTAATTGGTCAATAATTATACTTCACAGAAACACAAAAAAGATATTGTACTCTAAAATCTAGGGCTTAAAAGGAAAGTATCACCTATATTTATTTTATGACATAAACCAGATACTGATAAACATTTTTTCCCCTAATCTGGTTCATTGTCATTATATTTTCTGTACATGATTTTGGAGGCTGCCATGTTTTAGCAACATTCAGAGATAGGATTTAGAGCAATCACTTGCCGCAGGAACCTCTAGTCTGGAGATGACTCATTGACTTTTATAGAAGAGTGTTGTGAGCATGTTCTCTGACCTGTGCGGAGGTAATTGTGCAGGAAGGAAGTGAACTGTCACCATTACCTAATATCAGTACCACATCCTGTGCTAACTACCTGCAGCTTTATAAGAAACCGATTACCGTTCATTACCTGTGTTGATAATGAGAAGACTTCAAACTATAAAACAGCAAGTGTCAGCCCATAATGATGCTCATTGGATGATAAGTTAATGATGTTCTTAAAAAGTTCTTAAAAATATGCTTACTATGAAAATGTGATTTCAGTAATAAATAATTTTCTTATGACATTCCCTTGTGGATTTCTGGGATTTTGATATTGATGGCCTAGCCTCAGGATAGGGTATCAATATCAGATCAGCAGGGGTCTGACACCCTGCTCCCCCACCAATCAGCTGTATGAAGAGGTCACTGTGCTTCTTGACTGCTTAGGCCTCTTTTTAGGACATATGATGTCATGCTTATCGGTGCAGCTTAGTCCCATTCAATTGAATGGGGCTGTCCTGCAATACCAAGGACAACCTCTGTCAAATGGGCAGCTCTTGGTAAGCTGCAAGAAGGCTGTGACACACTGGAGCTCCGGTGAGCGCCACAGCTTTCTTAAACAGCTGGTCGGCAGAGGTACCTGAAGTCGGACCTTCACTGATCTCATATTGATTGTCTAGGATAGGTCATCAATATGAAAATCCCAGAAAACCCCTTTAAAGGGGTTGTCCAGGAATAATTAAATTTTATCTAATAGCCACATCCTGCCTCCTGAAACAGAAAATTCATACCTACCTGCTTCTGCAGCGATCGGGCCGCCTGGGCAATATGTGAGTGTTGGTGGGCCGATTGGGGTAGTAGTTGTTTACTCACTGTTCTGTAGAGCTCCCTGTGCCGGTGTGCAGTGAACGGAAGGACAGCACCAGTTCCTTCGGGGCACACGCTGTTGTCCAGGGACTCCCGCCAGATGGTGGTTAAGGTGCCCTTGGTGGAATGGTTTAAGGTGCAGTGGAGGCAGGGTCCCTAGTGTTCGTGACGCCAGCTCCGTTAGGTGCAAAGGAAGGTGGTAGAAAGGATGAGGAGTCAATGGTTGTAAACAACAGAACTTTTTACTTAATCAATTGCCTTGAGGTAGTTAGTGCAGTACATTTACATTTCAAGGGTGACAACCCATATGATGCATACACGATTGGCTTAGCTACAATCCTAGTAACAGGCTTGACAATAGGTGCATTGAGATTTTTCTTTTGGCTGGTATGAAAGAGTTCCTTTCTAACTGTCCTCACTTGGTCCACACACTACCTGCTAGATACTTGATATAATAATGACACTTACTTGTGTTTGGCAACCCAAAGGGCGGTCTCCCTATTGTTAGGCATTAATCCTCTGCTCCATTTTTTGCACTGGTTGCTTTCAGAAACACTGGTCCACAATATCCATAGAGGTATGTGGTAATGGACAACCTTGCGCCTAGTTGTCCGGCTGTGTCCAGGTGCTTTTAGGCTTCTCCCAGTCACTGGTGCTGTGGAGTCCATAAGCTAATGCTGCTTCTATCACTACAGTTTACTCTGGTCTGTGCTAGGTAGCTGTAAGGATGTTCTCCCTGCTCCCTCAGCTTGGCCAGGGCCATGGGGCTAAGATGGCAGCTACATATTGGACTTTGCTTCTCCTGCTCCTCACACATCACTACCTCTCTCTTTACTCCTCAGCTAACTACTTTCCTTCTCCCTCTGACTTAACACACCCTAAGATATATATAAAAATATATATATTTATGACAGCACCACCTAGGGGTGAATGGATGTAATGCAACTACCAGCCTGTTGTAGGGAATTTGCAGCTTAATACATAGAAAATACAATGGCATAAAATGACACACATGAGATTTAAGGGGCCCACTTCCAACACGGAGTGGAACACTACACTTCGCGTGCTGCCTCCGCTGTGTCTATGTTCTGGTCCTTGGCGTGTTTGCATCCAGCAATGCATGGGCATGGCCACCTGCTCCACTGCAGTCAATGACTGGCTTCAGCGGTGATGTGGCCACAAGCAGCACATCACCGCTGAAGCCACTTATTGGTTGCAGCAGAGCATGTGACTATGCCCATGAAGCGCCAGATGTAAACACTCCGTGGACTGGAACATGGGCACAGTGGAGGCAGCATGGGGGATCGAAGCAGCAGGAAGCCAGCAATTATGAATTTTCTGTTTCAGCATGCATGATATAGGTATTAGATAAAAAGTAATTATTCCCATAAAACCTCTTCAAAGGGGTTATCCAATACTATAAGAGACTGAGTTCGGTCTCCATTGCTCCACGGCTAGCTGTTCATCTCCCTGCTGTGCTAAAATCAACACCCTGTTGCCAGTGGGTGGACACATGACCCTGCAGCCAATTGCTGGCTGCAGCAGTGACCTGATCTCCTTGCGGACCGGGTAAGTACGATCACCACCGCAGATCACCTACTATGTGAGATCTGTCATATTCTTGAATAACCATATACTGTATATTATATAAAATGTATTTCCATTGGAGTCTTTCGGCCATGAATTTGCCAGTTAAACTGATCTAAATTGTTAAAGATGAAATCAGCCTGCATTAAAGGCAGAAGATGGATTTTTATTTTTCCAGGTCACTTCTAAGCTAGTATACAAAACCTTCCAGCAGTAATGTATATCCAAGGGTAGAGGTTGAAGTTCCTGCCCAACATGTGCTGCTTATACAGGTGACTTCTTATGTGCCCAGGTACAATGGCTTCCTGGATCTACACCCTGGGTTGTACCTTTTATTTTGATAGAAATTAACATTTCTGCGACAGCTATAGGCCAAAGAGTGGTGTATATGTGTTCGTAAATGAGCCCCTAACACTTTATCAAGAGCATAAAGCTAGACAAACCATCTCTGGAAGAAATGATATCATACTTGTCCAATGCTATGTTGTCTTAGGTTTGTTTAAAACTATTGTGTATTTTCTGTGATTTTCGTAGACCGGATAATTGCGATGTCATTTCCATCATCTGGAAAACAGTCTTTTTATCGGAATCCTATAAAGGTATGTCTTTACTAGGGATTATTTCAATTTACTATTTCTTAAGTCCTCAAGGAACAAGCATCAGGACAAAACAAGCAGAACTTTGATGGTTTCCCAAAACTCAAGTGTCAAATATAGATTTAGTGAAGCTAAGCAAAGCCAAGTTCACATCAGCGTTCAGCCCTTCTGTTCTTCTGCTACGTTATAGAAGCAGGAGAATGGAAAGGATGGACTCGGCACATAACTGACCTGAATGGAGCCTAAAGGGCCCCATAGACTATATTGTGCATGCAGGACTTTTGGCTCCACTTCAAAAATCTTCCTCTGAGAGGAAACCTAACAGACCCGTTATAGTCTATGGGGCCCTTTAGGCTCAGTTCGGCTCAGTTAAGTGGCGATTACGTCCTTTCCATTCTCCTGCTCCTATAACGGAGCAGAACGGAAAGGCTGAACACTGATGTGAACTCAGCCTTAAGCTTATCTGTTATATGCTGTCCCATGTGATGACAGCATTTTATATGGACAGGGTTATTTTACTATTAGCCCAATAGAACAAAAATCCCTATAGCCCCATGGTTCCCTAAGGCTAAAATGCCCTAATAAAGAGTTCAACAAACTCATAGATATGGGTCCACTGTATTCATGAGGGGAACCCACCACCTGCCCTCCTCTCCAATGTCTGACAGGGTGGCATATACCTGTTTCTGCAGTCACTACTGCATGCAGTACTTTTAGTCCGGCTGCCTCTCGCCGTGCGCTGCCGTGCCACCGCCGGTACTCTGCCCCCCGCCCTTATTATAGTCAATGGGGACGGAGCGCCAGTCCAAGGGCACACGTGAACTAGTGGCAGGACGGATCTGACAGGCTGTTCACCTGCAGGAACAGTCTGTCGGAGTCCCCAGCCGCTAATGTGAAAGTACCCTAAGTCTGAATTTATTTGTTTTTTAAAGGATGTTGCACGATTTTTGGACTCCAAGCATAAAGACCACTACAAGATATACAACTTGTGCAGTAAGTAGTGGTTAATACGGTTATGTGACTTTTGGGTGCAGATACAATGAGATCTTCATTTTTAGGTAAACTACAATCGCATGTTAATAATTTTAAATATCATTGAAAAGTTAATTTATTTCAGTAATTCAATTCGAAAAGTGAAGCTCATATATTATATAGTAACATAGTAATTTATGGGGTAAAGTAAAACTGGCTTAGTTGCCCATAGCAACAAATCAGATTCCATCTTTCATTTTGGACAGCTCCTTTGGAAAATGAAAGGTGGAATCTGATTGGTTGCTATGGGCAACTAAGCCAGTTCTACTTTGCACCAGTATGATATATGACCCCCTTAGTTTTTCAGCCTGTTATCCTGCAAGTTGATCCAGAGGAAGAAGAAAAAAAATATGAGGTCGAAGACAATTTTCCTCATTTTAGTGGAAAAATTTTTCCTTCCCGACTCCAATCAGGCAATCAGAATAACTCCCTGGATCAATGACCCTTCTCCAGAAATCTATTAACTAGAACCTGTAATATTATTACACTCCAGAAATGCATCCAGGCCCCTCCTGAACTCTTTTAGTGAACTCACCATCACCACCTCCTCAGGCAGAGAGTTCCATAGTCTCACTGCTCTTACCGTAAAGAATCCTCTTCTATGTTTGTGTACAAACCTTCTTTCCTCCAGACGCAGAGGATGTCCCCTCGTCACAGTCACAGTCCTGGGGATAAATAGATGATGGGAGAGATCTCTGTACTGACCCCTGATATATTTATACATAGTTATTAAATCTCCACTCAGTCATCTTTCTTCTAAACTGAGTAGCCCTAATTTTGATAATCTTTCAGGGTACTGTAGTCCACCCATTCCAGTTATTACTTTAGTTGCCCTCCTCTGAACCCTCTCCAGCTCTGCTATGTCTGCCTTGTTCACAGGAGCCCAGAACTGTAGACAGTACTCCATGTGTGGTCTGACCAGTGATTTGTAAAGTGGCAGGACTATGTTCTCATCACGGGCATCTATGCCCCTTTTGATGCAACCCATTATCTTATTGGCCTTGGCGGCAGCAGCTGCCTGTCACTGGTTTCTACAGTTAAATTTGCTGTTCACTAAAAGTTATTTTCCATGTCAGTGTTACCCAGTGTAACTACACTGAACAAAAATATAAATGCAACACTTTCGGTTTTGCTCCCATTTTGCATGAGCTGAACTCAAAGATCTGAAACATTTTCTACATACACAAAAGACCCATTACTCTCAAATATTGTTCACAAATCTGTCTTAATCTGTGTCAGTGAGCACTTCTCCGTTGCCAAGATAATCCATCCCACCTCACAGGTGTGGCATATCAAGGTGCTGATTAGACAGCATGAATATTGTACAGGTTGTGCCCACAATAAAAGGACACTCTGAAATGTGCAGTTGTATCACAAAATGGGAGCAAAACCGAAAGTGTCGCGTTTATATTTTTTTTCTGTGTATGTAGTATGTACAGGTGACTTGCATTATTCCTTCCCATGTGCATTTGTCAGTGTTAAACCTCATCTGCCACTTCTCTGCCCAAGCCTCTAATCTATCCAGATCCCTCTGTAGCAGTATACTGTCCTCTTCCATGTTAATTACTTTACACAGTTTAATGTAATCTGCAAAAACTGATATTTTACTGTGCAAGCCTTCTACAAGATCATTAATAAATATATTGAAGATAATAGGGCCCAATACTGACCCCTGTGGTACCCCACTTGTGACAGTGACCCAATCTGAGTGTGTACTATTAATACCCACCCTCTGTTTTGTATCACTGAGCAAGTTAGTTACTCACATACAGACATTTTCTCCCAGTCCAAGCATTCTCATTTTCTATACTAACCTTTTATGTGGTACAGTATCAAATGCTTTAGAGAAGTCAGAATATATGACATTCATTGACTCACCCTGGTCAAGTCTAAAACTTACCTCCTCATACAAACAGATTAGTTTGAGAACCGTGCTGATACAGTGTTAAATGCTTATTTTTATTGAAGTACACCAGGATAGCATTGCTTAGAAAACCCTTGAACAGTTTACCCATGACAGATGTTAGACTTATTGGCCTATAGTTTCCGAGCTCTGTTTTTGACCCCTTTTTGAATATTGGCACCACATTTGCAATCCTGTGGAATGCTCCCTGTCAATATAGAGACCTGAAATATCAAATATAAGGGTCTCTCTATGAAATTACTTAATTATCTTAGTGCATGCCATCTGGACCTGGTGATTTTGTCAATTTTAATCTTTTTAAGACACCGCTGCACTTCTTTCTGGGTCATGCAGGCCACTTTTAATGGGGAGTTTACTTTGACACTCTGCATTTCATCTGACAGTTCATTTTCCTTACAGTTGAGAAAAAAATATTTACTAGATTCACTTTCTCCTCATTGCTCACTACAGCTCCTCCCTCATCACTCTGTAAAGGGCCAACAATTTCCGGTTTTAACTTTTTACCATTTTTATAATTGAAGAATATTTTAGGGTTACTTTTACTCTCTTTTCAATGAGTCTCTCTGTCTCCAGCTTGGCTGATTTTATCTGTCTTTTACATATCCTATTTTTCCTTATAGTTTTTCAATGCTTACTTATTACCTTCCTGTTTTAGTGATTGAAATGCTTTCTTTTTGTCATTCATTACTCCCTTTACATTTGTATTTATCCACAATGTTTTTATTCATGTTCCTCACCCTTTTATTTCCATACAGTATGTACCTTTCACAATTAGTGCTTAGGATGCCTTTAAAAATATCCCATTCTTTGGCTGCATTCCTATTCCCGAGGACATTGTCCCAATTAGTGAGGCTAATGGCCTCTCTTTGCTGGTCAAATTGTGCTTTTTGGAAGTTTGGTGTTTTTGTGCCTCCCTGAAGAAACACTCTTTTGAATGATAATTGGAATTTTATTATTTTATGGTCACTATTTCCCGGGTGTTCCTTAACCTGCACATCTGTTGCTCTGTCAGGTCTATTGGTTAGCAGTGATGGTCAGTTCGCAGTGTTCGCCAATGAACACATGTGGGCTGCCATCTTGACTCACCCGTCCAGCGATGCACAGGTAAGCCCTTACCTGTGCCTGTGCCGGGAGCCAAACTGAAATCAAATGCGGTCACGGGGAGCAGGCATTTCCGAGAATAGCCGTCGGGGGCCTTCATCGGGCTGTTCTCTGAACTGCCTGCTCCCGGTGACCGCATTTGATTTCAGACCGGCTCCTGGCACAGGCACAGGTAAGGGCTTACCTGTGCATCGCCGGATGGGTGAGTCAAGATGGCAGCCCGCATGTGTTCATTGGCGAACACTGCGAACTGACCATCACTGTTGGTTAGTACTAAGTCCAGTATGGCCGTCCCTCTAGTCGGATTCTAAACCAGTTGGGACAGGTAATTGTCTTTGGTTATTGCCAAGAACCTGTTTCCTTTATGAGATCTATAGGTTTTAGTCTATATCTGGGTAGTTGAAGTCCCCCATATTAACGACCTCATTATGATTTGCCCTCTCGTCTATTTTTCTTAGTAGTAGATTTTCTTTGGACTCTGGTATATTAGGTGGTTTATAAAAAACTACTATCAGTATTTTATTATTGTTTTTGCCTCCATTTTTTTATACTTACATTGAATCTACATGTTCATTTCAACTGGAGAGGGGAAGGGGTTTTTCTTTGGTTTTTATGATCCTTTCTATACAGATTGTAACCCTGTACATTAACCGCTCAGTCATAGCTATCATCCAGCCATGTCTCAGTTATTCCCACTGTCATAGTCCTCCTTTCACATAACTAATTCCAGTTCACCAGTTTTATTAGTTAGACTTCTGGCGTTAATATACATACAACTAAAGCTACTTTCACACTTGCATAGTCAATTCCGGTTTTGAGATCCAGCAGAGGATCTTAATACCAGAATTAAACAGATCCATTTTTATTTTGCACACCAGGATGCATCCGTTCCATTAGGATGCAGTTGTGTAAAATCAAATTGGAAAAAAAAACGGATCAGTCACTAGATACATTGCAAGTCAATGGGTGATGGATACGCTTTTTTAGGCTCTTAAAATAACTGATCTGTCACCACTGACTTACATTGTTTTCAGTGATGGATCCGTTTTTTACTGTTTTTATGACTGGACACAAAACCGCAACGAAAGGACGAAACGGAAATGTTTTTTTCCGGTATTGAGATCCTTTGCTGGATCTCAATACTGAAAAACAACAACGCAAATGTGAAAGTAGCCTAAGAGGTTTATGTACTGTATATTTTTTACCCTGCACCTTGAACTGTTCTAGTCCCTCCTTCCATTCCTCCCCCAGTTTCTTTTCCTCGCCCCAGGTCTCTGGTAATTACTGGTGTTGTGTGAATCAACAAAGCAAATTTCCTTGCGCTTCGTGGTAACGAATCATTTTTTCCTAAAATAATAATTGCCTCATCTACTTGATCGCAGAGAGGCCGTCTGCTCCCGTCTTGATTGAAGAAACCCGCCAAAGAACCAACGGAGAGCAAGAAGACGTCACCACACTGGCCTCACGTAGTGACGTTGTGCAGGTTCTTTTGCGGGTTTTCTCCAATTAAGATGGGAGTGTACTCCGCAATCAAGTGGATGAGATGAGTATACACTGCGTGCAGAATTATTAGGCAAATGAGTATTTTGACCACCTCATCCTCTTTATGCATGTTGTCTTACTCCAAGCTGTATAGGCTCGAAAGCCTACTACCAATTAAGCATATTAGGTGATGTGCATCTCTGTAATGAGAAGGGGTGTGGTCTAATGACATCAACACCCTATATTAGGTGTGCAAAATTATTAGGCAACTTCCTTTCCTTTGGCAAAATGGGTCAAAAGAAGGACTTGACAGGCTCAGAAAAGTCAAAAATAGTGAGATATCTTGCAGAGGGATGCCGCACTCTTAAAATTGCAAAGCTTCTGAAGCGTGATCATCGAACAATCAAGCGTTTCATTCAAAATAGTCAACAGGGTCGCAAGAAGCGTGTGGAAAAACCAAGGCGCAAAATAGCTGCCCATGAACTGAGAAAAGTCAAGCGTGCAGCTGCCAAGATGCCACTTGCCACCAGTTTGGCCATTTCAGAGCTGCAACATCACTGGAGTGCCCAAAAGCACAAGGTGTGCAATACTCAGAGACATGGCCAAGGTAAGAAAGGCTGAAAGACGACCACCACTGAACAAGACACACAAGCTGAAACGTCAAGACTGGGCCAAGAAATATCTCAAGACTGATTTTTCTAAGGTTTTATGGACTGATGAAAAGAGAGTGAGTCTTGATGGGCCAGATGGATGGGCCCGTGGCTGGATTGGTAAAGGGCAGAGAGCTCCAGTCCGACTCAGACGCCAGCAAGGTGGAGGTGGAGTACTGGTTTGGGCTGGTATCATCAAAGATGAGCTTGTGGGGCCTTTTCGAGTTGAGGGTGGAGTCAAGCTCAACTTCCAGTCCTACTGCCAGTTTCTGGAAGACACCTTCTTCAAGCAGTGGTACAGGAAGAAGTCTGCATCCTTCAAGAAAAACATGATTTTCATGCAGGACAATGCTCCATCACACGCGTCCAAGTACTCCACAGCGTGGCTGGCAAGAAAGGGTATAAAAGAAGAAAATCTAATGACATGGTGAACAGATCAAAACACTGACAGAATCCATGGATGGCAGGCTTTTGAGTGGCCTTGCAAAGAAAGGTGGCTATATTGGTCACTGATTTGTTTTTGTTTTGTTTTTGAATGTCAGAAATGTATATTTGTGAATGTTGAGATGTTATATTGGTTTCACTGGTAAAAATAAATAATTGA
Organism: Bufo bufo; assembly: GCF_905171765.1. Taxonomy (NCBI): domain Eukaryota; kingdom Metazoa; phylum Chordata; class Amphibia; order Anura; family Bufonidae; genus Bufo; species Bufo bufo. The sequence continues at coordinate 615,365,841 of NC_053391.1, forward strand.
AATGGGTATATATTTGTTTTTTGTTAAGTTGCCTAATAATTATGCACAGTAATAGTCACCTGCACACACAGATATCCCCCTAAAATAGCTAAAACTAAAAACAAACTGAAAACTACTTCCAAAAATATTCAGCTTTGATATTAATGAGTTTTTTGGGTTCATTGAGAACATGGTTGTTGTTCAATAATAAAATTAATCCTCAAAAATACAACTTGCCTAATAATTCTGCACTCCCTGTAATGTATTTATTTTTAACACTGAATTAACCCCTGAGGAGATGAATTTGAGTCTCAGATGCCACGATCAGCATTGAACGCAGCATCTGAGGGGTTAAATGATGGGGGGCAGCGCGATCGCCCTTCCTCATCATTGCACCTGCTCCATACAGTGAAAAGCAATTCGTGAGGAAGTAATTCGTAAGGAATCAAATTTTAGGATGCAGTTTGACAAAGCTGCTGAATCAAATTTTTCAAAACTTTGCTCATCTCTAGTGATTATCCTCTCCCTCCCAGTCCCTAGTTTAAACACTTCTACAAACTTCCAGCCATCTTCCCCCCCAACATAGCTGCACTTTCGCCATTGAGGTGCAGCCCATTCCTCACCTGTAGCCGACAGAGAAGTCGGCCCAATTGTCCAGAAACTTAAATCCTTCCTTCCTACACCAGCTCTTGAGCCACTTATTTGCCTACGTAATCTCCTGATTCATCACACACAGAGTGATCTATTTCAAGCGTTTATTTATTTTAATGTTGATGATTATGGCTTCCAGCTAATGAAAACTCAAAGGTCAGTATTGTAGAAAATGACAATATGATATAAGACCAATTAAAAAAAATATTTTTAATACAGAAATGTTGGCCTACTGAAAAGTATGTGCAGTGTATGCACTCAATACTTGGTTGAGGCTCCTTTTGCGTGAATTACAATAGTGTTATAGAAGCCCAGGTTGCTTTGATGGTATCCTTCAGCTCACCTGTATTGTTGGGTCTGGTGTCTCTCATCTTCCTCATGACAATACCCCATGGATTCTCTATGGGGTTTAGGTCAGGCAAGTTTGCTGGCCAGTCAAGCACAGTGATAGCATGGTTATTAAACCAGGTATTGGTACTTTTGGCAGTGTGGGCAGGTGCCATCTCCTGCTGGAAAATAAAATCAGCTTCTCCATGAAGCTTGTCAGCAGAGGGAACCATGAAGCGCTGCACTGCGCTGACTTTGGACTTGATATAACACAGTTGACCAACACCAGCAGATGACACGGCTTCCAAAACATCACTGACTGTGGAAACTTTACACTAGACCTCAAGCAACTTGGATGGTGTGCCCTTTCACTCTTCCTCCAGACCCTGGGACCTTGATTTCCAAATGAAATGCAAAATTTACTGGATATGTCTCTGTGTGGTGTCTTTTGAACCACTGACTCCAGCCACAGTCCTTTCCTTGTGAATCTCCACCAAATTCACTTTTTCCTTTCACTCAACTCTCTATTAATATGCTTGGATACAGCACTTTGAACAGCGACCTTCTATAGCAATGATCTTTGGTAGCTTACCCTCCTTGTGGAGGGAGTCAATGACTGTCTTCTGGACAACTGTCATGTCAGCAGTCTTCCCCATGATTGTGTAGCCTGCTGAACCAGACTGAGGGACAACTTAGAGGCTTAGTATGTGTTTTGTGTTGATTAAATGATGAGTGTGACACCATGAGTCTACAACATTGAACTTTTTCACAATATTCAAATTTTCTGATATACTAACTTTTGGGTTTTCTTTAGCTGTAAGCCATAATCATCAACGTTAAAAGAAATAAACGCTTGAAATAGATCACTCTGTGTGTAATGAATCTATATAATATATGAGTTTTACTTTTTGAATTGAATAACTGAAAAAAAAAAATTAAGATGACATTCGAATTTATTGAGCTGCACTTGTAAACCACTGTTTATAGCAATCCTATTTCTCGCAGCTATCCTTTTCATCTCAGGCATGTTGATCATTAATGGGCATACACTACCCATGCTATGTATGAGATACATGAGCCTGATGGAGCCCAAAAGTGTCCTTCTGGTCTCCATGAAGTTATTATATGTCAGAATATCTAAACAAACTATGGTAATAGTAGTAGTAGAATATGCCACTCCATACAAGTTCATCCAGTTAAAAAAAGTATACTGTGCAGTGTACTCCATAGGTGTTGGATGCCACTGTATTATATCTGTTGAATGTATACATCCTGGTGTATGAGTTAAACAGAAGTGATGTGAACAGAGCCTTACCTGTGTGTTCATAATTCAGATTTCTTGTGTAATTTGCAGCTTTTTGCTCACAAGATCTCTCTTACAGGTGAAAAGGGCTATGACCCAGAATTCTTCCATTACAGAGTGGAGCGATACTTTATAGATGACCACAATGTCCCGGTTTTAGCGTAAGTGCATTAAGTCTGTGGTAATAAGCAGGGTCAGACTTTACCACCATACAAACCAACCAAGGAAGACCCCAAATATTAGGGGGCCCCCTTTTGGCCACAATCGGTTGGCTGAAAAAAAGGACTAAAGGAGTGGACATACCACCTGTTCAGACGGTCGAGCTGCACAGGGAACCAGGGGGGTCCTTTCCAGCTGTAGAGCAGTAGCAAACGTGCCCAGTATGCACTGCTCAGTGTGGATCTTAGCAGACCAATGGAGCTGTATGATGGGGGCAGAACTTAGCAAAACGATAGGATTAGGGCGTAGCGGAGGGATGGGGTTCACCATACATAACTTTACTTGGGGTCCCAGAAATGGCAAATCCATCCCTGGCAATAAGTCTACTATTGATGGAAAATGGAAGGGATTGTTTAGTTCTATGTAAGAAAAAAAGTAATTTCACCTTTTTCTGCTTGTTGTCAGTGACTGGAGATATTCTGTGGGTCATTTATTAAGCTGAAATACACCTATATTAGGCATATTTCAGGCACAGAGTGCGGCGCAATGGCTACTTAAACCACAATCTGTGCCTTCTCCCGCTCATGGCAGGTCTAAAAAAGTGGGCACGATGTGGGCGGGGAAGGGCCGGCAGGCCCGTCTCATTTACCAATTTCCTTTTTCTATGCCTGTTTCAGGCGTAGAAAAAGGTCTAAATGTAAGACAGCATCGGGATTTGAACTCCCAACCTTATACATTAGAGGCAAGGATGTTAACCACTACATTATACAGCTACATGTTAACCTGCACAGAAATATAAAATAAGTCTTCTGATGAATAGGAATACTCACTATAGCAGAAACTTCTATGAGGTTTTTATAGCACAGTTCAGCATTCAGCCTTATAGCTGAGTGGATAAGGTCCTTGCCTCTAATGTACAAGGGGTTGGGAGTTCAAATCCTGGCAGGAACTGTTCAGCATTAGATGATAAATTACATTTAAATACACATGCTCGAGCACACGTGGTGTTCGGCTGAACTCTGCGATGCTTGATCAGCACTAGTCTTAAAAAATGTGCCCATGACTTTCTGTTGTTTTGCTCTTATAACATAAGTCAGGACCAGTTCCCAGCCTCTAAATGAATACAAGAATATTTCCATTCACTGGCATCAGTCAGAGATTTTGAAAATGGTGAGCAATCAAAACAAAATAATCTGCAGAACTTTTTATTATACAGTTTATTTGCACTAAATTAGTAAAACCTTACAGGATTTGTTCACACATTATAAAAATCCAATGCAGCAATATTCCAGTGAGATGTGTGGGATTGATTTCTGAAATTCGCCATGTGAACATGTGCCATTGGGTATTCCACATAAGCTGTCAAGTAACTGCATTGCCCTTTTCTTCCTATTTAGGGACATGTTGAAGTTCACAGCCAGTGTACGTTCTTGGATAGCACAGGACCCAAAGAATGTTATAGCCATTCACTGCAAAGGAGGAAAAGGTAATAGTGGAGTTCGATCCAAATTTCAGGGAAAATTCGATTTGCTGTGAAGCCGAATTTCCCTAAAATTGCGTAATTCCCCCCCCCAAAAAAATTACACACCTCATCTGTTTTGAGTGTGAAGAGGCTGCCGCAGCCACCTTGATTGAAGATCCCACACGAAATCTTGTCCATGGTGATGTATGATGTCACCACGCTGGCCAGCGTGATGACCTCATCATGCATTGTGCGAGATGGTAGCGGCGGCCTATTAGCGCTCAAATGGATGAAGTGAGTGTTGCCACGATCAACGAGGAGAGTCTGTGCTTTTAATGCTTTCTCATTTTTATTTGCCTTTTATGTCATTTTTATACATGTTACATCCAGTTTGCACATTTTTTATGGGAATCTGTCTCCAGCTACCTCCCTATGAAACTGTTTGCATGCACACATCGATGTGATTCACCTGATTAAAACACAGTTTTTCGTTTGTTGTCTTTTGTCGCTGCTCCCTGTTATTGCACCCCCTACTTACAAATTACTTAGTGACAAAGCACATTTTTTTTGTAAAATTCAGAGAAGCAGCCGAATTGAGTTTTTGAATACTTTGCTTATCTATAGCAATCACATCACTCAGCCCCTTTGGGTTCAGTATGGATCCACAGTGATATAAGCTCTGTTCAGTAGAGCCATGTGAGGTCCAGGTACTGCAGATTTAATATGGACCTTAAAGGGTTCTCCTGCAATTAAGAAAATGAAAATACTTAAATAATAGTTTAGTATAAATATATTCCCAAATACATTTGATTAGCTATAATGGTTCATTTTGTCTGGGGAGCAATCATTAGGAGAAATAAAATGGCCACCGTCCTATTAGAACACACAAAACCTGTCCTAATCACACAGCAGGATAAGTTACTTCTCAACGCTGAGCTAAAGAGCTGCCTCATCCTCAATCTCTGAATATAAGATCATCAGCTGAATCTCTATAGGAATGGAGTTCATAAGGAGACATAATGTACAGAGAGGACAGACAGGATAGTCTGTGGTAATGGTGACTGATTACAAGTGCTGCTGCTCATTATCCACACCCCCACCCTCCTCTCTGTACTTCATGTCTCCTAATGAATTCCATTCCTACAGAGATTCATCTGAAGATCGTATTAAACTGTATTCAGGATCATAATCCCTGACAAGTAAGAGAGGGAGATGGTGCAGCTCTTTAACTTGTTCTCCTGTGTAATTAGGACAGGTTTTGTGTGGACTAGTAGGATGGCGGCCATTTTATTTTTCCTAATGATTGCTCCCCGGACAAAATAAACCATTATAACTAATGAAAGGTATTTGGTAATATATTTATATTTAAGTAATATTTAAGTATTTTGATTTTATTAATTCCCGGAGAACCCCTTTAAATACTACCATATCATGGCTTTGGAAAAAAAACTCCATCTCATAGTAATATAATTATGTCACTGCGTAATATTATATTAGTTGGATGTTTTTTGGGGCAATGTTTGCCTAGGATGAGTCTTAGGCTCGCCCTATAACTATAGTATAACAGATATAGAACTGTGTGAAGTGGCCATAAAAAATCTATTGTATGGCTTTAATATTATATTGCATTCTGTATTATAGGCAGGACTGGCACCATGGTTTGCACGTATCTTGTTGACTCAGACCAGTTTGAGAGTGCAAAGGTAAGTGGAATATCCCTCTCCCAACCTGAAATAGCGTCTACATTGTGAGGGGCACTAATCACACCAATGATACCCTCACATGTCCAGCGCTCATTCACTGACTATAAGGCAGACTCTTTATGATCGTGTCCAGGGATTGAATCGTGTTGTGAATTACATGTCTTGGTTTTGCTCAGGAAAGTCTGGATTATTTTGGAGAACGTAGGACGGATACGTCAGTCAGCACTAAATTCCAAGGTGTGGAAACACCGTCCCAGGTAAGCCTCCCGGCACTGATCATTTTATAGGAGGGATTTGTATGACATTAGTATGGAATGTGGATTACAATGATAAGGTGGAGACTGCACATGTCAAGATTTGCTTGCCAGTTAGTTGTACTATTCTCATTCCGTCACACTTATAAGGGCTGTATTTCACCAACAGATTTCTGACAGATTTTCTGACCAACCATTGGTCATTTACACACACAGATCTTTTGTCTGATTGGGCATATATTGGTCAGATAATCTGTTGATTTAATAAAGCCCTTAGTTGCAACATTTTGGATGGCTCCGCGTCCTTCATGCAACCATGGATCAATGAGAATGGGCATAAAGCAGGACACCAGCAGTGATAAGTGCTGGACTGCTGCCCATTTCCACATCTAGAACTGGTGTAAAGCTTTATGCTCGTAGGTATACATCTATTCGAGCATAAAGCTTTACACCAGTTCTAGATGTGGAAATGGGCAGCAGTCTAGATGTATACCTACGATATTTCAATAAAAATTATTCTAACTAAAGCTTTATGCTCCTTCTCATTGATCCAAGACTGCATGAACTCCGTCAGTACGTCTGAAGAAGGCTGCTGTTCTGTCCGAAACTTTGCAACTTTAATGTAATTCAGTAGGCAGCCACATTAAAGTCCCCTGGCTAGATAAACTAAGGGGATTAAAACACCTGCCCGTAACAGTAAGCACTTCAGTCCATCGCATGGATTTCAGTATTGTGCATTAAACATAGAGGAAATATCAATTCTTGCTTAGGGGTTGTCTCACTTCAGTAAATTGCATTTATCATGTAGAGAAAGTTAATACAAGGCTCTTACTAATGTATTGTGATTGTCCATATTGCTTCCTTTTGCTGGCAGGATTATTTTCCCATCACATTATACTTTGATTGTATCCAGGGGTTATGACCATCCTGCAATCCAGCAGTGGTCGCCGTGCTTGTACACTATAGGAAAAAGTGTCCGTTTCTCTGGTGGCCAGGACTGCGGGAGTGCATGTAGGCACGCATGCGTAGCAGCACCCATCCTGACCACCTTGTATCTGCACTGTAGCGGTGGCCGTAACCCCTGGATACAAGCAGTGTATAATATGGTGGAAAAATGCATCAAGCAATTAAAGGAGGCAATATGGACAATCATAATACATTACTAGGTTCTTTTTATTAACCTTCTTTACATGATAAATGTTATTTACAAAACAGTCTGCTTATTTTTCCAGGGAGAGTGCCACTCCTGTCCATGGTAGTGTCTGGTACTACAGCTATGCCATATGTAGTGTACGGGAACTGTAATACCCGTCACTACCAAAGTGTCACTTGGTGTGCTGTCGTCCCTCCTTAGTTATGGGGAAGTTGTTATATGTCAGTTTTATAAAATGTCATGTAATGTATGTATTTTCCTGTTACTGAAACTTGCATGTACAGGCTTGCTAGGGGTGTCATTCCAGCTTCTAGTCACTAGAGGGAGCTAGAGAGCCCTAGTTTATATAAGGCCCAGTCAGGGAAGTGCAAGGCAGACGGAGTCTAGTGTCTGTAATCTACAGTTGGAGATTAGACAATGTCTGAGACAAGTCCAGGCCTGAAGCCTGCTGTCCAGGAGAAGATTCCCTCCTGAATTCCCATATGCAGAAACAGGAATATGTTAGATCAAGAACCTGAGGAAGTTTCCAGCAGCTGAGAGAGACAGAGGCAAAGATCAGGAAAGCCAGAGGTACTCAGAAAGACAGAGGAGGTACTTATGGAAGCCATAGCCAAGGATATAAAGCCAGAATTAGGTTAATGGGCCTTGGTGAAGAATTGCTGTATTCCATGATCAGACAGAATTAGAGTGCAAGCTCCTGTGCTGCAAGTCCTGTGTTCAACACTCTGTAATTACCCTGCTATAACTGAATTGCCTGCATCGACCGAATTGCAAAATCGACTGCATGCTTAGAAACTGCATTTCCAATATTGTCTCTGCTTGGAAAACTACTAAAGTTGGAGTTCTGTTTTAAGACTACGTTTCCTCAATTTATTCCTGCATCCGCAAACGGCGTGCCACCGTTTACTTGGCACTGGCGTCACGAACTATCTTTACCTATACCTGCCCTTGCAGAGAGTCAGCTGTACCAGGTTAGTGTATATTGCACTACATCACCCAGAAACACCTATTGCACACAACTTGAGTACGCTGCACCTCTCTTTTGGCGTCACGAACAGGATACGCACGCTTTCTAGTGCAAGAAGCGTGAACTTTGTGCCTTATACCGTTGCCCTGTGATCAAAGTGACAATTTTCCTGTTTTATTCAAGTGGACTTTGTGGACTGAAAAATCTACCCAAAGTGTACCAAAAACCTCTAAAAAGCGCTGTGCAGTGTTGCGCTACCCAGAGGAAGAAAATCGCCGCATTGGAGTGTGGTTTTGTGGACTTTTTGCATTCCTGCTTGCTGTCAGTGAATGGACAGCGTTTTGCTAAAGATGGCCGCTGAGCTGGCTGAATTTACTGCTGCGTCACCTTCATCCCGAAAAGGCGGGAAAAACTGGCGCCTTTCTGAGGAAAAAGCGGGAAGAAGGTCAAGGGCAGGCGCCACGGCTTATCTGGACATTTGCATGTCTGCCAGCATGGACACCGCCTTCCATATACTGGAATACCTGGGGGGCGGCTCCCCAGTGCAGTGGGAGGAGCTGGCTACTCTAATTGACGCGACCCTATCGCTCTCCTCAGAAGGATCGAGCATGTTGGAAAGTGAGCAGAGTGTCACTGCAGCGTCCGCACCTGAAATTGCAAAGATGACTGAAATCGGTGTAGAGCCAGAAGAGGCTCCACCGGCCTACTCTCCGGGACCGGAGCAACCCGCCTGCCGCCCAAGGGAGAAAGAACCCGAGCCCTGCTATGGCTCGTGGAGGGACTTTTTCCAACCATCTTTCAAATGGTCCTCCCTGATGGCGGAGATCCGGGAGGCCGCTATAAAGCGGAATACAAAGACTAAAATCCTCTATGAAGAACTAACTAAGACAATACATGAGAAGCATACGCACACCCAACCCCGCCTGGAAAGGAGAAAGGGAGTGGTGCTGTCATTTGACAAACCCCGTGGCTACGGGTTTATTCAGGACTATCTAACTGGCAGAGACCTCTATGTTAATCGAAGGTCTGTCAAAAGAGACTACCTCCCTTCGTACCAGCACAGCCTCCGCGAGGGAGAGGAAGTGGAGTACACCCCTGCCGAGAGCCTACGAGGCCCTTATGCAACTGCTGTGATCCGTCCCAAGCGTGCATCTGAGGACTGGGAGGCAGAAGAAGGAGAAGACTACTCTGGCTGCGAGCGGGAACCGGAACGCTCTCCAGAGCCGGCCCATCACGCCTTTCAGGAGCGGAGCTCCTTCATTGGGCCAAACGTCTTCTGGCAGCCAACCGTGTTGGAAAAATGGGTGAGCCCCTATCCTTCCCCCGAGCTGCCTCGTCGGGAGAAGACCATATCAGAGCTGGAACAGTTAAAAGGACTTAGTGCTACCTTTGAAAACATCCGGAGGGGTCGAAGACCAGACGCATCGCCAGAACCTGCAGAGGCCGAGTCCGCACCATCGGTGACTGTACCTGCGCCGGCGGCGCCAGCAGAGGACAGCGACTCCGACACAGAGAGCATCGGTGAGCAGATCGTCCGGCTGGAGGAGAAGTTGCGGGAGTTGCGCAAGAGGTACACCGCCAGGATCCAGACACCGCCGAGGAAGGATGAGGTAAGGGTGCCTGTCACCACCCGTAGACCGCCTTCTGTTGCCACCGCTCCGTCAGTGCCCCAGACCGGACCCGCGATTGCCGTAAACTGCTGCACCCAGAGCACCGGACCGCTTGCTGCGGCGGTGCCAAGCCCGTTACACCCTGCAGTGATCATGTCAGGACCGGCAAGGTCCACCAGAGGGTTCACCCCTAGGCCTATGGGGCCAATACCTATTAGGGGCCCCTTTACTCTACAGCTGCCCCCTGACACTGTTATGTGGGCACACCCGCCTGTGGAAGAATACTACAGACGATACTTGCCAGCGGAGCCAAGTGGATATGATATGCCACTGTAATCAGCCTGCTAGGCCTTTGATTTATTTCACCGCAGAAGTTTTATGTTAACCCTTCCAGGACAGGAGTCCTATGTTTCTGGTCCTTTGTTGCGGCTGCCAGTTTGTCCACGGCTCAGTGGTAGGTGTTGGCCACTGATATAACAAAGCTAACAAGGCCAAGTTGTTTCCAGGCTCTCCTGCCTGCTCTTGCTACCCCACACCAAGTTGTGCCTGTTCCTTTGTTGCACCTTTTACCCTTCACCCCCTTTTCAGGTTGATCAGGGGTATTACAGCACTTGTCTTTGCTGTCCTTTTATTGTGCAACCTCATACTAAGGAACCGTGCCCGGAGACAGACTCAAAAGTACCTGAGCCTCTGAGATTCTTATTCTTTTAAAAGTATTGTGCCCAGGGATGGACTCCACCGCATGAGAGCCTCTGTGATTTAATAAGAAAAAACCTGGGTACGGACTCATGTTTGTTCTTTGAGCCTCCAAGAACTTTTATACTGTTTTATCCATTTTGCTGTTCTATCATGGACTTATTCATTGTCATGGACTATCCTGGTTATAATGTTACGCTGTGCCAGGTCAGCGCCCCAGTTCCATTCACTATCCTGAGAGAAGAGAACGACGCCCCTTGTCACTACCCTTCACCTTTGCCAATTGGACCTGATGTAAATGTAAATGCAGATGAATTACATGTATGTATGCCTGCATGTCTCTATTTTCTATTTCAGGTGGAGATTCCAGTTGGGGGACCCATGATGGAGTACGAGGTCGTACTCAGCTTAAAGCAGTGGGGTATGTAGTGTACGGGAACTGTAATACCCGTCACTACCAAAGTGTCACTTGGTGTGCTGTCGTCCCTCCTTAGTTATGGGGAAGTTGTTATATGTCAGTTTTATAAAATGTCATGTAATGTATGTATTTTCCTGTTACTGAAACTTGCATGTACAGGCTTGCTAGGGGTGTCATTCCAGCTTCTAGTCACTAGAGGGAGCTAGAGAGCCCTAGTTTATATAAGGCCCAGTCAGGGAAGTGCAAGGCAGACGGAGTCTAGTGTCTGTAATCTACAGTTGGAGATTAGACAATGTCTGAGACAAGTCCAGGCCTGAAGCCTGCTGTCCAGGAGAAGATTCCCTCCTGAATTCCCATATGCAGAAACAGGAATATGTTAGATCAAGAACCTGAGGAAGTTTCCAGCAGCTGAGAGAGACAGAGGCAAAGATCAGGAAAGCCAGAGGTACTCAGAAAGACAGAGGAGGTACTTATGGAAGCCATAGCCAAGGATATAAAGCCAGAATTAGGTTAATGGGCCTTGGTGAAGAATTGCTGTATTCCATGATCAGACAGAATTAGAGTGCAAGCTCCTGTGCTGCAAGTCCTGTGTTCAACACTCTGTAATTACCCTGCTATAACTGAATTGCCTGCATCGACCGAATTGCAAAATCGACTGTATGCTTAGGAACTGCATTTCCAATATTGTCTCTGCTTGGAAAACTACTAAAGTTGGAGTTCTGTTTTAAGACTACGTTTCCTCAATTTATTCCTGCATCCGCAAACGGCGTGCCACCGTTTACTTGGCACTGGCGTCACGAACTATCTTTACCTATACCTGCCCTTGCAGAGAGTCAGCTGTACCAGGTTAGTGTATATTGCACTACATCACCCAGAAACACCTATTGCACACAACTTGAGTACGCTGCACATATCTAATATTGCAGACACAGCCTATGGAATGAAGCTTAGCTGCAGTACCAAATACAGTCTATGGACAGGAGTGGTGCTCTTTCTGTGATAAACAGACTTCTCCAATCTTTTTTTGAGACTAATTGTGTTTTTTCTGTCTCATCGTTTCCTATTTAACTGGAGTACAGTAGACTTGGTATGGTTGGGTGGACTGATGCCGTGGTAAGATCATGATTATATATTTAGTTTGCGCATGGATGTTGGCCAGATATTTTTTTTCCTTATTTGGTTCAGCCACGTAAGCTGACCATCTACTAAATTCCTTTTTCTGTGAATTTCATGATCTGAGCGGTCTTTACTCTTTGGTTTTTCAGAGTCGATATGTTTGTTACTATGAGATTATGAAGAACAAGTACAACTTACAGATGCCACCAGACAAATCACTCAGGATCCGAAGCATTAGAATCCACTCCATTGATGGTGACTGTTTTCTGGCTTGATGCTTGGTACTGACCACTTCATAGCTAAAGGGGGCTGGTTATTGCCCTAATCACTGGGGGTCTGGTAGCCGGTACGCCTAGCAATCAGGTGTTATCACTGGGGAAGCTGTAGTATCATATGGGGGCCACTAAATTCAATACATGGTTATGTAGAGTCCTCCAGGGCATTCGCTATTTTTTGAGGTGGCTCTCTACTGTGGCTAACAGACGAGTGTCCCAGGCAAGGGGAACTCCATCTGTATCATCCATGTGCCCTAACTGGGTATACAAGCAAGGGGGGTCCCATCGTGACTTTAATGTTGCAGCTACATAAGTTCAGTGAGTCTTCAATATGTTCCCATTAGTGCCAGCCAAACAATGTTATTGCTATTCACACCATAATATACTGAATGATTTGCAGTCTCTAAGGTATCTTCACATATGACAACTGCATTAGGTTCTCTCATCTCTGTTACTATGCAAATATAACTAAATTGCAGCTCTGACAGCTCTATCAATGGACAGGGCAGGCAGGAGGACGTGAAAGGATCAGAGGGCCCACCGGAGCATCCTCCGGGGCGACGGTGGACCAGTCCGATGCTGCTGAACACATAGCTGGAGATTTTCCGATCAAAATGCATCAGACTTCTGGCTCAATTTTCAACAAAAACGGTGTATATGCTTTGTACCACATTTAATATTTTAGATAAAGGGACAATGCTTGCTGGAAAGGGGTGCGACTTAAAATGCGACAATGCAGGAGATTTATCCGTGCGCCATTTTTATGGCTCATCATAAATTAGGCACCTCCTCTGGCAGCACAGGGGTTATCAAAACTAGCATAGATTGTGTCAGTCTTTATAAATCTCCCCCTATGTGCGCCAAATCACTTTGGGAAAAGTTTATTAAGACTGGCACAGGCATCGTCATAAATTAAGTGCACCTCTGTGTGCACCTAAACTGAAATCTACTGCAGCTCTCAGCAGTTCTCAACTGGTGTAAATGGAAATATATGTGCTGGGCCCCCTTGTCAAGACCCTCCCTGCCTTCCCATGTCCTCTTTTTGGAAACTGGTGAGGGTGGCATACAAACACCACTTACGAATATATTTTGCCGCAATGGCGTTCAAAAAGTTGCAAACATGGGGCTTGTGACTTTTTTCACCAGAATATTGGCATAGGGAGATAATAAATGCGACAATAAGAGCCAAAACACTGTGCCACCTAATAAGCCAACCCAACAGGCTACTTTCACACTAGCAGCACGGACCTCCGGCAGGCTGTTCCGTCGGGTGAACAGCCTGCCGGATCCGTCCTGCCGCTAGTGACCGTGTGCCTCCGGACTGCCGCTCCATCCCCATTGACTATAATGGGGGTGGGGGTGGGGGCGGAGTTCCGTGCCGCTAGTGTGAATGTAGCCTAATAAGTGGTATAATAGTCTAAAGAAGCCCCAAATTTATCATCCAGCATTAGTCACTGTGATAACTCTGGCACATTTTTAGACTATCTAAATCTTCTATGGTGTTAGTAAACCTGTCCCACTTTTCATAGACCTCTTCATACTACCTGAATATGTACATATAACAGTAACATTCTGAATTTGTTGTGCTTGGTTTTGTTCATGTCTGACATCCTTAAATTATTCATTTATTTTATAGGAGTAGGAAAAAGCAATGGGAGTGATATGAAGGTCCAGATAATAGTTAAGAAAGAATTGGTATTCCAGTGCGTTTGTGAGACTCAAGATAAGTGCAAGGTATGTATGAAGTGGTGGAAGAATAAACTGGATTGTGAAGAGCAGTGACTGATGATAGGTTAGAGCAGTGAAAGACTATGATGGAGAGCAGTGATAAGGTAGAGATCAGTGACATACTGGAATGGTGAGGCACTGTACAGTCGTGGCCAAAAGTTTTGAGAATTACATAAATATTGGAAAATGAAAAAGTTGCTGCTTAAGTTTGTATAATAGCAATTTGCATATACTCCAGAATGTTATGAAGAGTGATCAGATGAATTGCATAGTCCTTCTTTGCCATGAAAATTACCTTAATCCCAAAAAAACCTTTCCACTGCATTTCATTGCTGTCATTAAAGGACCTGCTGAGATCATTTCAGTAATCGTCTTGTTAACTCAGGTGAGAATGTTGACGAGCACAAGGCTGGAGATCATTATGTCAGGCTGATTGGGTTAAAATGGCAGACTTGACATTTTAAAAGGAGGGTGATGCTTGAAATCATTGTTCTTCCATTGTTAACCATGGTGACCTGCAAAGAAACGCGTGCAGCCATCATTGCGTTGCATAAAAATGGCTTCACAGGCAAGGATATTGTGGCTACTAAGATTGCACCTCAATCAACAATTATAGGATCATCAAGAACTTCAAGGAAAGAGGTTCAATTCTTGTTAAGAAGGCTTCAGGGTGTCCAAGAAAGTCCAGCAAGCGCCAGGATCGTCTCCTAAAGAGGATTCAGCTGCGGGATCGGAGTGCCACCAGTGCAGAGCTTGCTCAGGAATGGCAGCAGGCAGGTGTGAGCGCATCTGCACGCACAGTGAGGCGAAGACTTTTGGAAGATGGCCTGGTGTCAAGAAGGGCAGCAAAGAAGCCACTTCTCTCCAAAAAAAACATCAGGGACAGATTGATCTTCTGCAGAAAGTTTGGTGAATGGACTGCTGAGGACTGGGGCAAAGTCATATTCTCCGATGAAGCCTCTTTCCGATTTTCTGGGGCATCTGGAAAAAGGCTTGTCCGGAGAAGAAAAGGCGAGCGCTACCATCAGTCCTGTGTCATGCCAACAGTAAAGCATCCGGAGACCATTCATGTGTGGGGTTGCTTCTCATCCAAGGGAGTGGGCTCACTCACAATTTTGCCCAAAAACACAGCCATGAATAAAGAATGGGACCAAAACACCCTCCAACAGCAACTTCTTCCAACAATCCAACAACAGTTTGGTGAAGAACAATGCATTTTCCAGCACGATGGAGCACCGTGCCATAAGGCAAAAGTGATAACTAAGTGGCTCGGGGACTAAAACGTTGACATTTTGGGTCCATGGCCTGGAAACTCCCCAGATCTTAATCCCATTGAGAACTTGTGGTCAATCCTCAAGAGGCGGGTGGACAAACAAAAACCCACTAATTCTGACAAACTCCAAGAAGTGATTATGAAAGAATGGGTTGCTATCAGTCAGGAATTGGCCCAGAAGTTGATTGAGTGCATGCCCAGTCGGATTGCAGAGGTCCTGAAAAAGAAGGGCCAACGCTGCAAATACTGACTCTTTGCATAAATGTCATGTAATTGTCGATAAAAGCCTTTGAAACGTATGAAGTGCGTGTAATTATATTTCACTACATCACAGAAACAACTGAAACAAAGATCTAAAAGCAGTTTAGCAGCAAACTTTGTGAAAATTTATATTTGAGTCATTCTCAAAACTTTTGGCCACGACTGTATGTTAGAGTCTAGTTACAGACGGCTGGGGAGCAGTGATAGATGGTAGAGTACGGAGCAGTGACATATGAGAGTGATGAGGGAGTGTAGGTTAGAGTGCAATGAAAGACTATGGTGGAGAGCAGCGACTGATGGTAGAGTAGAGAGCACTGACACTATGGAGAGGAGTGAGGGACTGTAGGTTACAGTGCCGTGAAAGACTATAGTGGAGAGCAGCGACTGATGGTAGGATAGAGAGAATACTAGAATGGAGAAGAGTGTGTGATATTGTCGGAGGGCTGTGATCATGGCATGATACAAAGTAGTGATAGGGGATTCATTAAAGGGGTTTTCTAGGACTTAGATATAGATGGTCTATTCTCAGGGTAGGTCATCAATATCAAATCGGTGGCTGTCCAACACCTGGCACTGCCACTGATCAGCTGTTTAAGGCAGCTTACTGGCATTGGAAACCATACAGTGAATGGAAGGCTCTGTCCACTATTTAGTTTTCACAGCTCAGCATTCACTTGGAATAGGGCTTGGCTGCAGTACCGTAGCTTGGCCACTACACAGTGTGCAGCGGAAGCGCCCGTCGCTACTCGCTAGGGGTCCCGTTAAGAGGGGAAAAAATTACTTGTCTTGTCGTGACACTAGTTGCAGTGAAGTAACAAGGGCACAGGGCCCCTTTTTAGTGATGTAGTAGATGGTGGTACCCAGGTGTAGGAATGCCAGAGTGGTGTAGGGTAGCCTAAATGTCCCTTAATGGTGGTGCACGTGTCACGGTGCTCCTACCTGGATACGCTGGAACCCCAGGCGTTGGCTCCGATGCAGAAAAGGAATAATTGACAAAGGGGATGATGAAATTAATTGAGTCCAGACTTTGTATATAGTTGAACAGCAGCTTTACTTGAATAAACGTTCATCAGAAACAGTCTTCAAACTTTGTCTTGGTTTCCAGCAGGCTTTGGCATTAACTGTGGCAGGCAAACTCCTCTCTGCTACATCTGTTGCTCTCCGGCTCTGCTGTGCTAACAGGATAGCTATGTAACCTAGCTTTTTCTTTATGCTGTACTTCACTTTCTCTGGTTTGGTCTGTCTTTAACTTTATCCAGGGAAAACTTTACTCCTGGCTTCAGAGGCTTCCAGTTTTGGCCTCTGTGTCCAGCTGAGCTGAAGGTGCTCCAACTGGCCTGGGCAAGGCCACGTCCAGCAGCTACGGGCTCCTGTTTCCTTCCCCTAGCAGGGGATACTCCGAACTAACTCCTCACCAACTAGTCCCTCCCTCTCTTAGAGAGAGCTAGAATGGAAAGAAGGGTTCCATTCTAGGTAAAATAGCTCTGCCATTTATGCCACCATCTGCTGGTGAACAAGCCATATTACACTTGAACAGTTACATAACAAGAAATATGAATACACATTTTGCAGGACCTAGAAACTAATACATAGGATGATGTTAGGTTAACCATAGAAGATAGTAGCAGGGTGCAAAGGTGGTAACGGAAGGTTTCTGCTTCTGGCTCCATTCACTGTTTAGTTTCTTGGCTGCTGCGAAAACAGCTGATTGGTGGAGGTGTTAGGTGTCGGACCCCCACCAATCTGATATTGATGACCTATCCTCAGGACAGACCATCGATATCTAAACCCTTTAAGATGTTTCTTCTATGATTTTTATATATATATATTTTTTACCTCAGATGTTCTTTGATGCTGGAAACAATTCAGTGGTAATCAGCTTAGAAGAGTGCCCCTACATCTCCGGAGATGTCAAAGTCAGATTTGAATCTAGTGCTGTAAGTATATTCAGCTATATAGCTTCCATTTTGTACATTTTTACACTGCCATTGATAAGCTGTATGGAAACCAACCTTATCATTACACTAATGTATACATTTATAGAAGGGCACCAAACAATTATATACAGTATAGGATGTATGATTTTTATGTATCTTTTTACATATGTACGTATTTTTATGTAAAGCAGGTGGCAGCAATGTTACTATCTCTGGGCTAATTTTATTTATTTTTTGTTTAGTACTGAAAACTATTTGGTAAACTATGGTTAGTAAAGAGCAACTATCAGCAGGATTAACCCTATTAAACCAGGCATACTGCCTGACGGGGTTGATCCTGCTAGAGTCTTATTCAAATGAATGTAAAAATGGCAGAATTTTTTTAATTGGCCTTTACACAATGTTTTTTAGAACCATTGCAGTCTATAGGGCTATTCACATGGGGGACATTACATGTATTTACACTGAGGGGCACCATGGAGGCCATTTGATGTCAAGGCGGCACTATGGGGGCATTATGTATACTGAGGGCACTGCAGATGTAGGGATATAAAAAAAAGCCAATGAAATCCATACGTTTTTAATGTCCAGTTTTAACAGTCAGAAAATGGATGCAAAATGGGCTTGATAAAAATTACAGGGTATCCATTTTTAACAGCTTTTTTTTTTCCTTTTAATGGGAATGTAGGTTGAAATGACGCTTTTGTTGTTTCCAACAAAAAATACTTTTATTCTTTATGCAATGGAGGGCTTTATTGCACCCATGGGCGTAGCCAGCACTGGAAAGCTGACGTACACTGAGTGGCTAGTCCCACCCTTTGGTGCACTGAAGCCCTCCATTGCATAAAAAAAGACCTTTTTTTCTTAGGAATGACTGATTTTCACAAGGCAGATCTCATTTTAATCATCAGGATCAACACAACCAGACAGTATACCTAGTTTAATGGGGTTGATCCTGCTGATAGGTTCTCTTTAACCCTTTCAGGACCAAGCCATTTTTCACCTTTCTGCCCAGGCCATTTTTAGCAAATCTGACATGTGTCACTTTATGCGGTAATAACTTTAAAACGCTTTTACTTATCCAGGCCATTCTGATGACAGTGGTAAAATTGACTCAAAATATTTAATTTTTATTTATAAAAAAATACATTACATTAATACTTTACATTCCTCATATGTCTACTTTATGTTTGGATCATTTTGTGAATGCCATTTTATTTTTTGGGGACGTTAGAAGGCTTAGAAGATTATAAGCAAATTTTGAAACTTTTCTGAAAATTTCCAAAACCCACTTTTTAAGGACCAGTTCAGGTCTGAAGTCACTTTGTGAGGCTTACATAATAGAAACCACCCAAAAATGACCCCATTTTAGAAACTACATCCTCAAGGTATTCAAAACTGATTTTACAAACTTTGTTAACTCTTTAGGTGTTCCACAAGAATTAATGGAAAATGGAGATGAAATTTCAGAATTTCACTTTTTTGGCAGATTTTCCATTTTAATCAATTTTCCAGTAACAAAGCAAGGGTTAACAGCCAAACAAAACTCAATATTTATTGCCCTGATTCTGTAGTTTAAAGAAACACCCCATATGTGGTCGTAAACTGCTGTACGGGCTCACAGCATTGCGCAGAAGGAAAGGAACGCCATATGGTTTTTGGAAGGCAGATTTCACTGGGATAATTTTAAGCTGCCATGTCACATTTGAAAAAATTTTTACTTTATTTTGGGAAAAAGGACGCTTTTTTTAAAACTTTTTTTTCACTTTACTTTTTTGTCCCACTCTGGGACTTCAACTTTTGGGGGTCTGATCCCCTTTACAATGCATGACAATACTTCTGCATTTCCAACAATGGTGCAGTCAGAACTCCTTTTGTTCAGTGGCGTGGTGCACGTGTCCCGGATCAATCTCCCATGTACGCTATACAAGACAAGATCGGCACTCACTGGATGCGATATCTTTCTCTTTTTTATTTGTCACATGAAGAACAACTTCTGTATTGTTGTCATGCATTGGCTGTAAGTGTATTACACACTGTAATACACTCACAACCTTCTGCCTGTGAGATCCAGGGGGCTGGATTTTACAGGCTCTCCCGAAAGGCAGCTAAGATGCCTAAGGAAGGCATCGTGCCGCCTTCCATGCCATCGGGTCCCCGTCACAGCAGCACAGGGACCCCATGGCTGCTTCTTCCATGCATGGACATCGCACGTGGGCGTTCAGCACTGACCGCGGCTGTGCAGGGGTTAATGCGCCGGCATTGGTGATTTCACCGATGCTGGCGCATACAGCAGGGGTCCGGCTATCAGTGACTGCCGGACCCCTGCCGCCCAATCAGTGAAGCTGTGCATATACGGCGATGGGCGTTAAGTCACGTTCGGTTGCGCCATACATGTACAGCGCTGGGCATGAAGGGGTTAAATATGTAATATAATAATATTAGAATATATATAATATTTAGAATATAATATATGAAATATGAATCATGGACTTGCTATGCTTTGCTATATAACTTATTTTATGATGGATTTGCCTTTGTAATTTCTAAACTCATGATATCCTTTAAAAAATAAAATGACTGTTCTGCCCTTGAGCCAATTTCCCCTCATTAACCTTTTGTCTTCACTGCACTTCTGGTCGCCGAATGTAACCTTCCTGTGTGGACAGGGTCACATGCGCAGCTGCAGCCACTGACTAGGGAGAAGTCACTGCCAAGGCCAGTCACTGGACATGTTACTGCTGAGGCCAGTCACTGGACACTTCACTGCCGAGGCCAGTCACTGGACACGTCACTCCCGGGGCCAGTCACTGGACACGTCACTCCCGGGGCCAGTCACTGGACACGTCACTGCCGGGGCCAGTCACTGGACACGTCACTGCCGGGGCCAGTCACTGGACACGTCACTGCCGAGGCCCGTCACTGGACACGTCACTGTCGAGGCCAGTCACTGGACACGTCACTGCCGAGGCCAGTGATCTAACTCGTTAGAAAAGTGACAAACAGACAGGACATCTAGAGGGGAAAATCCTGCTTCACTTTGTAGACTGGAAGCTCATTGCGCCGTGTCTAACAAAGTTTAAAGAATTTGCTTATATCAACTAATTGGTTTCCACTTGGTTTTCAATTGGCTTTTGTAAGGTATATGTAACATATGACAAATTGGTTATGATTAGTGATGAGCAAGTATTGGAAAATTCGTTCGGCTGCTTTGCCGAATTTCCAAAAAAAATTGCTTTGACAAATTACTTTGTCAGGAAGTGCTATTGCAGCCCCCCCCCCCCTCGTCATTTTACCTTTTCAGATGCCGTGTTCATAGCTGATCGTGACATCTGACATCAATATAACAGTGTAAATTTTTTTTTAAAAATTCTGAAATCATACTTACCCTTATCATACTTTGATCGTGAAGGGCCGTCCGCAGCCATCTTGATTGTAGATCTAGCTAGAAATCTTGCGCGGCCCTTGATGACGTCATCATGTCGGCTGGCATGGTGATGTCATGTCACCGCGCACAGAATTTCACGCAGGATCTTCTATGAAGGATGAGGTAAATCTGATTATTTTTTTTAACCGCTATTAAGGGAAAATAGATTCGTTACCACGAAGCACGAGGAAATTCGGCTTCACGGTGAATCAAATTTTTCATGACATTCGGATCGAATTCTACTTCATCAGGTTTGATTCACTCAACACTAGTTATGGTAAGAAAATTAATGAGTATTAATAACTAAGGGTTAAGCTCATCATTTTTGGCATACAGTACACATTTCAATGTTAACCCCTTACTGCAAACAATTGTCATATTACATGCAAATTGCAAGCAGTCAAGCAGCAGTCTAATGTAATGGTTTGTTCTGGTAACAGTCATCTTTGGGGGTACAGCTGTGATTCCCACTGTATTGGCTTGGATTAGAGAAAGCTCTGATACCTGCTGTTTAACCCATTCCTCCTCCCCATTATCATTACTGGTAGCTATTTTCTGCAGTTTTATATATGTATGCTTTCCTTTCTTTAGGGTTTACCAAAGGGCTACGATGATTGTCCATTTTACTTCTGGTTCAATACTTCATTCATAGAAAATAACAGGTAAGAAAACCATGGTGCAAGTATTGGAGCATCTCAGGATCCTGTGGTATACACATATGGTGCACAGACACAATGGTGTACTCACCATGGAGGCAGACCACACAACTGCTATGGGGTAGCCACAAGGGGTAGCTCAGTGCAAACAAATTTTGTACAGCTTACATTGCATGGGTAACTGTATAAATTCCTATGCACTGAGCTCCCCCTAGTGGTGGCTGCAGGCAGTCACTTTTATATCATATAGTGTATAAAGGGATGCAGCGGATTTAGAGCTGTATGGGGAAGACCTATCAATGTATTTCTACCAGTTATCTGTTTTAAATACATTGAAAAATATGGTGTTCAGAATGAGAACCAAATTTAAAAAGCACCTGCTCCAAGTCAAGTATAGTGAGTGAGGTAGGGAATGTCTTTTTTCTTTATTAAAAAAGTCGTCCACTTAAAAAAATGTGGCAGAAATCTCATGAGGGGCATGCTAAGTTTTGCGATGGGGCCCTATGATATCTGTGTAGGCCCCTACACAGACATCTACAGGAAGGTGTACAGAGAAGAATTGAAGATATTTGTGCTTGGCTCTGTGCATGTGCTAGATGCCATCCATACACAGTGTGGAGGCTGCTGATAGATGGATCTATTCACGTGCCATTGGCAGCCATGTTGGGAGCAGGATCGTTATGTTTACACTGGAGCCTTCTGTCAGCACAAGGCACTGGCAAAAGTTGATTGTAACGCTGTTTCCGTCCCGTTTCTAAAAGTTTGAATTCAGTAGCCAGATCCTTTATTTAAAAATTATATCAACTTTGTCTTTGTATTTACTGCTGTAATTTTTTTTTTTTTAGGCTTTACCTTTCTAAAAACGAATTGGACAATCCTCACAAAGAGAAATCGGGAAAACTCTACAGTGATAAGTTTGCAGTGGAATTAAGCTTTGAATCTTGACAAACCGTTTGAGTTCCAGGCACATATCAAAAATCTGCACCTCACTGTGATATGTATTGAAGGATCTGAAAGGCATCAATGTGCCATACTGTTCTAATTTGTAATATTATAGACTTTTTATACGGCTGTTAATATGTAGATATATGCATGCGTGAGTGATACCTTGTTTTTTTTAAGTAGGCGCTTTGGTTAGATACTAATTCGAGCTTGTGTTGATGATGACCACATTTACCATTCGTTTTCATTAAGGTCGGTGCAGTTTGGTGCAGTTTTTGACTGCATTTACTGTACACCTCGCCTCTTTTTGTTTTCACTTCACACATATTTTCACTGCATTTGTTGTTGTTTTTTTGTTAGTTTTTTTGCTGTGGTTTTCCATAAAACTTACAGGACAAGGTTTCCATGATTAAAACACAGCAAAAACAAATGTAAAGAAACAGGATATGGCCTAAGCCATCCACCTGATTCAGCTCGAAAGAACAGATTCATTTTTTTTCATTTCATTTTAATTTCGAAAAATCATCCTCGTCATCATTTTTTTCATGACTGTATTTATATAAAACTTTATGTGAAAATGTCCTTTACAATATTGTATTAAAACACTATCGTTTTAAAAATAAAAAAAAACATTTTTCTAGTTTTTTACCCTAAGTGTCATGTTCAGGGGTAAAAAAAAATCCTGATGAACATAGAAGTGTACACAAAACAAACAACAAGATCCAGAGAAAGCCAAAACGAATGTTTTATTAAACATAAGTACCAGGCACAAACAATCAGAAATGACCAGGCCAGGAAGAAACTGCAACTAATAAGGACGCGGGTTTTAAAGCAAAGCAGGCTATACGGATCAGGCAGAAGTATAACAACTGTGCCAAGTAACGAGTTTTAATTTGGGCCAAACCCTAAAGTCATTATTCCGGTGCTCTCCAGGATCACAGACAGAGCCACGTAGCAAGGAACCCATGCAAATCAGGATACACAAAGCATGGTAAACATAAACAGACCAGAAAATAATCAAAGAAATACAAGCATGTCTGGAACCCCAACGGAAAAGGGAGCATGGCGTTTAGAGATAGACATGCAAAAATGTCTGGAATCAAAGCGAAACCGAAAGCATGGCCTTCATGGACAGACATAAAAGCACGCCTGGAACTCATGCGGGACAGGGATCATGGCGTTCAGATACAGACAAACAAACATGCCTGGAACCCATGTGGAACAGGAAGCATAGCGTTCACAGACAGACATATAAACATGCCTGGAACCCATGTGAACCAGGGAACATAGCGTTCACCGACAGTTCAATACCAAAAGACAATACCAACATGCCTGGAACCCATGCGTAAAAGGGAGCATTGCATTCACAGACAGACTAGGACAAAACAGAAACATGCAAACATGCCTGGAACCCATGCTTTACAGAGAGCATGGCTATCACAGACAGACTAGAACATAAGACATTGATGAATAACCAGGCTGACCACACAAGTCAGGATAGAGTAACAAATACAATGGTCAGGAAAGCAAGCATCCTGTACTCAGCGTTCCTGGAGACAGACTGAACTCCAGGCATATCGTACAAAGGTCTAAATCCCACCTGATATTCAAACAAGCTCAGGTAAGCATTAACCCTAAATAGACACAGGGAACACACAATTCACAGACCACAGTTCCCACACTATAGAAGACCGCGGCCAGCGCGCACCACCCAAGCAACCAGCATACACAGGAACATCAAACGCAGCCAGTACGCAAGAGTGCATGCAGCCAGCCTACACGGCAGCAATAGTTGCCATAGAGCTGCAGTATAAAGCCTAACATAAGGGGCCATAGGGAGGAGAAAGAAGCAGGGGTTATGAATAGAGATGAGCAAATTTAAGTTGAAAAAGTTGGTAAAATTCGATTTGCACCGAAGCTGAATTCCCTTGCGCTTCGTGGTAACGAACTGCATTTTTTCCTAAAATGGCTGCTGCACGTGTTAGGACATGGAGCAAAGAACTCTGGGAACGAGGGATCAGCCACAATGCCATGCATGCAGCCAATCAGCAGCCATCTAGCCCCTGTGATGTCACAGCTCTATAAATAGCCTCAGCCATCTTGGATTCAGTCATTTTCCAATGTACTTAGTGTCATAATTGCCATTCAGCGCTGAAGTTGCATTGTACTACAACCATTTAGGGGGTGTATTAATAGAAAAGATACATACATCCTATTTCTGCGGTGAATTGTGATTGTTATATTTCTTTTTTGGGGAGGCTTATTAATTGGAAAAAATATAATGTCTTAATTGTGAAGTTACATTGTACTACACCTATTTATACAAAGGTCTAAATTTTCTTTATACAAAGGTATAAAGAAAATAAACAAAACGATTCTCTGTTTAGTAATTTTCTTCTATAGTCTCCACGCTTTGGCAAAAAAACTTTTTCTATGCCTTGTACTAACATGCAATACAACCCACGCTGTTTATTTAATTACTTGCACAAAAGGTAAATTGCAATACGTGGGCTGTACTATTAATGCAATAAAATCTAGAATACGCAAACACATCTCCGATGTGCCCCACCATGGCAGTCGCAATGTATCTGCAGCTAGTCTGCATTTCGCTGTTTGCCATGGTGGGGACACATCAGACATGTTAGTACAAGGCATAGAAAAAGTTTTTTTGCCAAAGCGTGGAGGAGACTATAGAAGAAAATTACTAAACAGAGAATCGTTTTGGATATTTTCATTGAACACGCGCCAACCTTAGGGGCTCAATAAACGATTAGATCTGATTCTGCAACAGTAATCTATATACTAATAATCTGGTGCAATAAATCCCTCCGTTTTCTGGGAATATTATAGGAGCTAAATTTCTGTTGATCTGACTTCCATCACATTCCACCATATCTTGTCAAATAACTGTTATGTACCCAGCATATACCTTATGCGTATCCTTCTTATATATATATACTCTTCTGCATAGTTATTATATTTTTTTACTATGCATATGTATGGTTTCATGTTTTTGTTTTTTCTTTCATTTAATTTTCATGAGAAGAGTTAACTGAAGGTGTGGCACCTTTTCTTGGGGGCGGTTATAGGCCTGTGGAGACAATCAGTGGACACAGGTGCACCCTCCCCTTTAAAAGATCTCACTTTTAATGTCTTTCTGTGTCATGAAGAAGGGCTGGAATTGTCTCTGGTAGCCCGAGACACGTAGACAAGACTGCTAATTTTTGTAATTCATGGATGAGTTTTTACCGCAAGCTGAATAAACGCATATTCCTTTATCCAAGTGGAGCTGGATTTCTTTCACCTCTTTTTGCATTGCTGCCCGTACCTGACACTGGTTTTCCGTGCTCACAGCTGAAGGAGGGGCAGGTGAGAGCTGCTAAACTTCCCTTTCTTTAAAGAAAATAAACGTACGTCCTATTAGCCGTTCTGCTGTGAATTGTGCTTCTTATACAGTCAGGTCCATAAATATTGGGACATTGACACAATTCTAACATTTTTGGCTCTATACACCACCACCACAATGGATTTGAAATGAAATGAACTAGATGTGCTTTAACTGCAGACTGTCAGCTTTAATTTGAGGGTATTTACATCCAAATCAGGTGAACGGTGTAGGAATTACAACAGTTTGCATATGTGCCTCCCATTTGTTAGGCTGGGTTCACACGAGATTAGTTCCGGATGCGTCCCGGTGTGTTGCGGCAAACCCGCGCGAGTAGGAATGCAATTGCAGTCAGTTTTGACTGCGATTGCGTTCCGATGTTCAGTTTTTATCGCGCGTGTGCAATGTGTTTTGCACGCGCGTGATAAAAAACTGACTGTGGTACCCAGACCCGAACTTCTTCACTGAAGTTCAGGTTTGGGTTCGGTGTTGTGTAGATGTTATTATTTTCCCTTATAACATGGTTATAAGGGAAAATAATAGCATTCTGAATACAGAATGCTTAGTAGGTGATCAGTTGAGGGTTAAAAAATAAAAAAAATTAACTCACCTTCTCCTCTTGTTCGCGTAGTTCTCCCGGTCTTTAGTTCTTTAAAAAGATGAACTATGGGCTAAAGGACCTTTGGTGACGTCAGATCACATGCTCCAATCACATGGTACATCACCGCGGTGATGTACCATGTGATTGGAGCATGTGATCTGACGTCACCAAAGGTCCTTTAGCCCATAGGTCACCAAAGGTCCGTCACCAAAGGTCCTTTAGCCCATAGGTCACCAAAGGTCCTTTAGCCCATAATTTCCCTTATAACCATGTGATGCGTGAAAATCATCGCTCATCTGCACAGCCCCATTGAAATGAATGGGTCCAGATTCAGTGCGGGTGCAATGCGTTCACCTACCGCATTGCACCCACGCGGAAATCTCGCCCGTGTGAACGCAGCCTAAAGGGACCAAAAGTAATTTGCTTCTCAGCTGTTCCATGGCCAGGTGTGTGTTATTCCCTCATTATCCCAATTACAATGAGCAGATAAAAGGTCCAGAGTTCATTTCAAGTGTGCTATTTGCATTTGGAATCTGTTACTGTCAACTCTCAAGATAAGATCCAAAGAGCTGTCACTATCAGTGAAGCAAGCCATCATTAGGCTAAAAAAAAAAAAACATCTCAGAGAGATAGCAAAAACATTAGGCGTGTCCAAAACGACTGTTTGGAACATTCTTAAAAGAAGGAACGCATGGGTGAGCTCAGCAACACCAAAAGACCCGGAAGACCACGGAAAACAACTGTGGTGGATGACCGAATAATTCTTTCCCTGGTGAAGAAAACACCCTTCACAACAGATGACATGCAGAATGTAAAAATAAATTCCCCATTAAAAGTGTCCTGTCTGACCCAGGAAGAAGTACATCAGCGACTTAAAAAGATTAAAATAGACAAATCGCCAGGACCGGCTGGCATACACCCCCGTATTCTAAGGGAATTAAGTAATGTCATAGCCAGACCCTTATTTCTGATATTTGCGGACTCTAT
The DNA here is from genome assembly GCF_905171765.1 of Bufo bufo. Lineage (NCBI taxonomy): Eukaryota > Metazoa > Chordata > Amphibia > Anura > Bufonidae > Bufo > Bufo bufo. Next base: position 615,393,111 of record NC_053391.1, read on the forward strand.
ACTGACAGGGAATCTCCCACAGGATTGGCGCATGGCAAATGTGGTGCCAATATTCAAAAAGGGTCCAAAAACAGAGCCTGGAAACTATAGGCTGGTAAGTTTAACATCTGTTGTGGGTAAACTGTTTGAAGGTTTTCTGAGAGATGCTATCTTAGAGCATCTCAACGGAAATAAGTAAATAACGCCATATCAGCATGGCTTTGTGAGGGATCGGTCATGCCAAACTAATTTAATCAGTTTCTATGAGGAGGTAAGTTCTAGACTTGACAGCGGCGAATCAATGGATGTCATATACAGTATCTGGACTTCTCCAAAGCATTTGACACTGTACCATATAAAAGGTTAGTATATAAAATGAGAATGCTCGGACTGGGAGAAAACGTCTGTATGTGGGTAAGTAACTGGCTCAATGATAGAAAACAGAGGGTGGTTATTAACGGTACACACTCAGATTGGGTCACTGTCACTAGTGGGGTACCTCAGGGGTCAGTATTGGGCCCTATTGTCTTCAATATATTTATTAATGATCTTGTAGAAGGCTTGCATAGTAAAGTATCAATTTTCGCAGATGACACTAAACTGTGTAAAGTAATTTACACTGAAGAGGACAGTATACTACTACAGAGGGATCTGGATATATTGGAGGCTTGGGCAGATAAGTGGCAGATGAGGTTTAACACCCACAAATGTAAAGTTATGCACATGGGAAGGAATAATGCAAGTCACCCGTACATACTAAATGATAAAATACTCGGTAACACTGACATGGAAAAGGATCTAGGAATTTTAATAAACAGCAAACTAAGCTGCAAAAACCAGTGTCAGGCAGCTGCTGCCAAGGCCAATAAGATAATGGGTTGCATCAGAAGGGGCATAGATGCCTGTGATAAGAACATAGTCCTACCACTTTACAAATCGCTAGTCAGACCACACATGGAGTACTGTGTACAGTTCTGGGCTCCTGTAAACAAGGCAGACATAGCAGAGCTGGAGAAGGTCCAGAGGAGGGCAACTAAAGTAATAACTGGAATGGGGCAACTACAGTACCCTGAAAGATTATCAAAATTAGGGTTATTCACTTTAGAAAAAAGACGACTGAGGGGAGATCTAATTAATATGTATAAATATATCAGGGGTCAGTACAGAGATCTATCCCATCATCTATTTATCCCCAGGACTGTGACTGTGACGAGGGGACATCCTCTGCGTCTGGAGCAAAGAAGGTTTGTACACAAACATAGAAAAGGATTCTTTACGGTAAGAGCAGTGAGACTATGGAACTCTCTGCCTGAGGAGGTGGTGATGGTGAGTACAATAAAGGAATTCAAGAGGGGCCTGGATGTATTTCTGGAGCGTAATAATATTACAGGCTATAGCTACTAGAGAGGGGTCGTTGGTCCAGGGAGTTATTCTGATTGCCTGATTGGAGTCGGGAAGGAATTTTTTATTCCCCTAAAGTGGGGAAAATTGGCTTCTACCTCACAGGTTTTTTTTTTTTGCCTTACTCTGGATCAACTTGCAGGATAACAGACCGAACTGGATGGACAAATGTCTTTTTTCGGCCTTATGTACTATGTTACTATGTTACTAACAGTTGGCCAGATCAAGAACACTCTCCAGGAGGTAGGTGTATGTGTGTCAAAGTCAACAATCAAGAGAAGACTTCACCAGAGTGAATACAGAGGGTTCACCACAAGATGTAAACCATTGGTGAGCCTCAAAAACAGGAAGGCCAGATTAGAGTTTGCCAAACGACATCTAAAAAAGCCTTCACAGTTCTGGAACAACATCCTATGGACAGATGAGACCAAGATCAACTTGTACCAGAGTGATGGGAAGAGTATGGAGAAGGAAAGGAACTGCTCATGATCCTAAGCATACCACCTCATCAGTGAAGCATGGTGGTGGTAGTGTCATGGCGTGGGCATGTATGGTTGCCAATGGAACTGGTTCTCTTGTATTTATTGATGATGTGACTGCTGACAAGTGCAGCAGGATGAATTCTGAAGTGTTTCGGGTAATATAATCTGCTCATATTCAGCTAAATGCTTCAGAACTCATTGGACGGCGCTTCACAGTGCAGATGGACAATGACCCAAAGCATACTGCAAAAGCAACCAAAGAGTTTTTTTAAGGGAAAGAAGTGGAATGTTATGCAATGGCCAAGTCAATCACCTGACCTGAATCCGATTGAGCATGCATTTCACTTGCTGAAGACAAACCTGAAGGAAAAAATGTCCCAAGAACAAACAGGAACTGAAGACAGTTGCAGTAGAGGCCTGGCAGAGCATCACCAGGGATGAAACCCAGCGTCTGGTGATGATGTCTATGCGTTCCAGACTTCAGGCTGTAATTGACTGCAAATGATTTGCAACCAAGTATTAAAAAGTAAAAGTTTGATTTATGATTGCTATTCTGTCCCATTACTTTTGGTTCCTTAACAAGTGGGAGGCACATATACAAACTGTTGTAATTCTTACAACGTTCACCTGATTTGAATGTAAATACCCTCAAATTAAAGCTGACAGTCTGCAGTTAAAGCACATCTTGTTCGTTTCTGTTCAAATACATTGTGGTGGTGTATATATATGTCTTAATTGCCAATCTGCGGTGAAATTACATTATACTACACCCATTTATGGGATGTATTAAAAGGAAATATACGTACGTTCTATTAGCCTTTCTGTGGTGAATTGTGATTGTTATATTTTTTTTGGGGGTGTATTAATAGGAAAAATAATACATCTTAATAGCTGTTTTGCGGTGAAGTTACAAGGTACTACAGCCATTTACGGTGTGCATTGAAATAAAATAAACGTATGTCCTATTAGCCGTTCTGCGGTGAATTGCGACTGTTATATTTCTTTTTTGGGATGTATTAATAGGAAAAAGAATACATCTTAATAGCCATTTTGCGGTGAAGTTACAAGGTACTACAGCCATTTACGGGGTATATTGAAATTAAATAAACGTATGTCTTATTAGCCGTTCTGTGGTGAATTGTGACTGTTATATTTCTTTTTTTTGGGGTGTATTAATAGGAAAAAGAATACGTCTTAATTGCCGTTCTGGTGTGCATTTACATTGTACTACAGCCATTTCCGTGGTGTATTGAAAAGAAATAAACGTACGTCCTATTAGCCGTTCTGCGGTGAATTGTGATTGTTATATTTTTTTGGGGGGGGGGGGGTTATTAATTGGAAAAAATATATGTCTTAATTGCCATTCTGCGGTGAAGTTACATTGTACTACAGCCATTTACGTGGTGTATTAAAAGGAAATATATGTACGTCCTATTAGCCATTCTGCGGTTAATTTTAATTTAATTATTTTATTATACAGTATGTCAGACAGACAGGTGACAGACCCTTCAAAGGGAACGGGCAGAGGCCAAAATATTTCTGTGGCAGGCAGAAGAAGGAGCAGAAGAAGGGGGGAAGGGTGGTGGTAGCAGGAGTCGCAGCGAGAGGCCTGAGCTCCTGGTGTCATCTAGCGGTCATGTCTTGACCAGCAACCGAGCTGTGCTTAAATGGTTGACTCGGTCCTCGACTTCGTCGCAAGTGACATCAGACAATCCCAGCCAAGAGTTGGTGGGTTCCTCTGACACGACGCTTAGTTGGCATGGCCCGGGAGCTGTAACTACAGTCAAGGACAATATATGTGCTTTACGGCCCACTGGGTAAATGTGGTTCCTGCCCAGCCACACCAGCAATTTGGCCAGGTGATGCCGCTTCCGCCTCTACGTTCTCAAGCCATTGGTCCTGCGAGAATGTCCGCCTCTGCCTCCTCATCCTCCACCATGTCCTCAGCCTCTCCTGAAGTGACAATTCACAGTGCGCCTCCAGCATACCACATGTGCAGGGCACGGCGGTGTCATGCTGTTCTGCACCTAGTTTGCTTGGGTGAACGGAGTCACACAGGGGAGGAACCGCATCCATCTCCCCGCAGCGCCCACACACTGTGGCACAGGGACCACTTCGTCCACCTCTCTTCTTAATCTTTGTGACCAAGGTCCATCTGTGACCGAAACGTCAAGAAAACAGTCACATTCTAATTATTGGCAATTGTTCTTTGTAATTTTGCTTCTTTAGGAGGACTTGTGAAAATAAATACCCCCTTTTTTGCATACAACCTCTGAGTGTGCGGTGGTTCACTTTTTCGCCTCACCACAACAGTATGTCACTTGGCCACTCTGTGGTCTCCTTATGCTGCTGCCACCTCACCACTATGTCACTGGGCCACTCTGTGGTCTTCTCATGCTGCTGCCACCTCACTACTATGTCACTGTGCCACTCTGTGGTCTCCTCATGCTGCTGCCACCTCACCGCTATGTCACTGGGCCACTCTGTGGTCTCATCATGCTGCTGCCACCTCACCACTCTGTGGACTCCTTATGCTACTGCCACCTCACAACTATGTCACTGGGATACTCTGTGGTCTCCTCATGCTGCTGCCACCTCACCACTATGTCACTGTGCCACTCTGTTTTCTCCTCATGCTGCTGCCCCCTCACCACTCTGTGGTATCCTCATACTGCTGCCACATCACAACTCTGTGGTCTCCTCATGTTGTTGCCACATCACCACTCTGTGGTCTCCTCATGCTGATGCCACCTCACCACTCTGTCACTGGGCCACTCTGTGGTCTCCTCATGCTGCTGCCACCTCAACACTCTGTCACTGGGCCACTCTGTGGTATCCTCATGCTGCTGCCACATCACCACTCTGTGGTCTCCTCATAATGCTGCCACATTACAACTCTGTGGTCTCCTCATGTTGTTGCCACATCACCACTCTGTGGTCTCCTCATGCTGATGCCACCTCACCACTCTGTCACTGGGCCACTTTGTGGTCTCCTCATGCTTCTGCCACCTCACCACTCTGTGGTCTCCTCATGCTGATGCCACCTCACCACTCTGTCACTGGGCCACTCTGTGGTATCCCCATGCTGCTGCCACATCACCACTCTGTGGTCTCCTCATGCTGATGCCACCTCACCACTCTGTCACTGGGCCACTCTGTGGTCTCCTCATGCTTCTGTCACCTCACCACTCTGTCACTGGGCCATTCTGTGGTCTCCTCATGCTGCTGCCACCTCAACACTCTGTCACTGGGCCACTCTGTGGTATCCTCATGCTGCTGCCACATCACCACTCTGTGGTCTCCTCATGCTGCTGCCACCTCACCACTATGTCACTGGGCCACTCTGTGGTCTCATGCTGCTGCCACCTCACCACTATGTCACTGGCCACTCTCTGGTCTCTTCATGCTGCTGCCACATCACCACTCTGTGGTCTACTCATGCTGCTGCCACCTCACCACTATGTCACTGGGCCACTCTGTGGTCTCATGCTGCTGCCACCTCACCACTATGTCACTGGCCACTCTCTGGTCTCTTTATGCTGCTGCCACATCACCACTCTGTGGTCTACTCATGCTGCTGCCACCTCATCACTATTTCACTGGGACACTCTGTGGTCTCCTTATGCTGCTGCCACCTCACCACTCTGTGGTCTCCTTATGCTACTGCCACCTCACTACTATGTCACTGGGCCACTCTGTGGTCTCCTCATGCTGCTGCCACCTCACCACTATGTCACTGTGCCACTCTGTTGTATCCTCATGCTGCTGCCACCTCACCACTCTGTGGTCTCCTCATACTGCTGCCACATCACAACTCTGTGGTCTCCTCATGTTGTTGCCACATCACCACTCTGTGGTCTCCTCATGCTGATGCCACCTCACCACTCTGTCACTGGGCCACTCTGTGGTCTCCTCATGCTGCTGCCACCTCACCACTATGTCACTGTGCCACTCTGTTTTCTCCTCATGCTGCTGCCCCCTCACCACTCTGTGGTATCCTCATACTGCTGCCACATCACAACTCTGTGGTCTCCTCATGTTGTTGCCACATCACCACTCTGTGGTCTCCTCATGCTGATGCCACCTCACCACTCTGTCACTGGGCCACTCTGTGGTCTCCTCATGCTGCTGCCACCTCAACACTCTGTCACTGGGCCACTCTGTGGTATCCTCATGCTGCTGCCACATCACCACTCTGTGGTCTCCTCATAATGCTGCCACATTACAACTCTGTGGTCTCCTCATGTTGTTGCCACATCACCACTCTGTGGTCTCCTCATGCTGATGCCACCTCACCACTCTGTCACTGGGCCACTTTGTGGTCTCCTCATGCTTCTGCCACCTCACCACTCTGTGGTCTCCTCATGCTGCTGCCACCTCACCACTCTGTCACTGGGCCACTCTGTGGTATCCCCATGCTGCTGCCACATCACCACTCTGTGGTCTCCTCATGCTGATGCCACCTCACCACTCTGTCACTGGGCCACTCTGTGGTCTCCTCATGCTTCTGTCACCTCACCACTCTGTCACTGGGCCATTCTGTGGTCTCCTCATGCTGCTGCCACCTCAACACTCTGTCACTGGGCCACTCTGTGGTATCCTCATGCTGCTGCCACATCACCACTCTGTGGTCTCCTCATGCTGCTGCCACCTCACCACTATGTCACTGGGCCACTCTGTGGTCTCATGCTGCTGCCACCTCACCACTATGTCACTGGCCACTCTCTGGTCTCTTCATGCTGCTGCCACATCACCACTCTGTGGTCTACTCATGCTGCTGTCACCTCACCACTATGTCACTGGGCCACTCTGTGGTCTCATGCTGCTGCCACCTCACCACTATGTCACTGGCCACTCTCTGGTCTCTTTATGCTGCTGCCACATCACCACTCTGTGGTCTACTCATGCTGCTGCCACCTCATCACTATGTCACTGGGACACTCTGTGGTCTCCTTATGCTGCTGCCACCTCACCACTCTGTGGTCTCCTTATGCTACTGCCACCTCACAACTATGTCACTGGGCCACTCTGTGGTCTCCTCATGCTGCTGCCACCTCACCACTATGTCACTGTGCCACTCTGTTGTATCCTCATGCTGCTGCCACCTCACCACTCTGTGGTCTCCTCATACTGCTGCCACATCACAACTCTGTGGTCTCCTCATGTTGTTGCCACATCACCACTCTGTGGTCTCCTCATGCTGATGCCACCTCACCACTCTGTCACTGGGCCACTCTGTGGTCTCCTCATGCTGCTGCCACCTCACCACTATGTCACTGTGCCACTCTGTTTTCTCCTCATGCTGCTGCCCCCTCACCACTCTGTGGTATCCTCATACTGCTGCCACATCACAACTCTGTGGTCTCCTCATGTTGTTGCCACATCACCACTCTGTGGTCTCCTCATGCTGATGCCACCTCACCACTCTGTCACTGGGCCACTCTGTGGTTTCCTCATGCTGCTGCCACCTCAGCACTCTGTCACGGGGCCACTCTGTGGTATCCTCATGCTGCTGCCACATCACCACTCTGTGGTCTCCTCATGCTGATGCCACCTCACCACTATGTCACTGGGCCACTCTGTGGTCTCATGCTGATGCCACCTCACCACTATGTCACTGGGCCACTCTGTAGTCTCCTCATGCTGCTGCCACATCACCACTCTGTGGTCTACTCATGCTGCTGCCACCTCATCACTATGTCACTGGGCCACTCTGTGGTCTCCTCATGCTGCTGCCAACTCACCACTCTGTCACTGGGCCACTCTGTGGTCTCCTCATGCTGCTGCCACCTCACCACTCTGTCACTGGGCCACTCTGTGGTCTCCTCATGCTGCTGCCAGCTCACCACTATGTCACTGGGCCATTCTGTGGTCTCATCATGCTGCTGCCACCTCACGACTAAGTCACTGTGCCACTCTGTGGTCTCCTCATGCTGCTGCCACCCGCCCCACTCTATGACTAGGCCACTATTTTGCCTTTTTAGCCTGGCTGACATCATCATTTATTTGACCCTTCTTCTGATCTGTCAGAAGGAAGGAAAAATGAGACGCACAACGGATCCTGTCTATGTAGCAGCTGTAAGGCCTATATGACATGGTCCCTATTTTGCATCTGAATTGGCTTATGATTTGGTAGCCAAAAACAGGAGTGGGTACAAAACACAGCAGACATGCAAATATTCCATTCACATGTCATCTCTGTTTTGGATCCACTCCTTTTTGGCTTTAGCAATACTGATAGATTACTGAGCAAATGCTGATCGAGTGAAGGCGGATGCTCAACAGACAGAATCCGTTTTTTGGGGGTTATTGTTCTGATGGATAGAGGAAGGGCAAAATAATCAGTGACGTCAACACAAGCTTACTGCTGACACCCTCTCCACTCTGTCAGGAAGGCTCTACTTGTATAAGCATTTAATAGAACAGATTCTGTAGACATCTATGTGGAATCAGCTGACGATGGAGTAAAAGGAGTGCGTTCTTTCACGCTATAGTAGGATCTTGGGTCTCTGCACGGTTCTTTATACCTGATGCTAACATTGACCTGTAAGGCTGAGTTCCCACTTGAGTTATTTGGTCAGTTTTGGCCCCATAACTGCCCAAATAAGTGAAGTGTGCAGTGATTCTAAGAGCGATGCCTGTCATCTGCGTGTCATACTGACTGACAGTATTGTTTCATTACCACAGCAGACTCCCTATGTGTGTTTCTGCAAGGCACAGTGTTCTACACCACTATTCAGGCTCTCTGCAGCCAGGAAATAGCTGTTTTTTAACGGGATTCGCCACAAATAAATTTGGATCGAATCTTTTTGGAAAATTTGGTGAACCAACAGAATCAAATTTTTGAGAAATTCGTTCATCTCTAGTTATGAATATCTGTGAAACCTGAGGGACAAAATTGTAGCTCCACAATGACTAAAAATGGCTGTTGGAATTTAACTACTTACTGGATCCAGCTACATAAAGAAAAAGTGGTCAAGAGAATAACTGGCTGACAAAATATTGCACACTGAGAAGAAAAAAATATAGAAACTTTTCTTGCCCTAGTGGAACAATTCTCCAGGCCCGGTGAAGCTGAGAGTGCTTGACCTGTCCTCTCATGACTATACTGATAAAGCCAGAGCTGCATGTGGTGGGACAACATAATGTTGTAGTGATAACACAATGGTGGCAACTGGCAACCATGGGTGCAATGTTCCTTCCCTTCTCTGCTGGGCAAAGGAAACACAGTGAAGATGCCGGAAGCTAGAAGTGTCAAGTGGTTCCACTATTTGTACCTTATTCAACAACATTCACATACCATCAACTATCAACTAATGGCATGGATTAGACTTTTTAAGACCGTGTGTCCTATCAAAGGGTCCTTTAACATGAGTAGTTAATTCCTGTTACGAGCACCGACTGACAATACAGCAAGTCTATTAGCATTTGTAAAAAGGAGCTCCAAGGGTCCTTTTACAAAGACTGATGTGTCAAGCAATTATTGGGAACGGACAAGACATTCCCGGTTATTGCCTGATCATCAGCGGAGATGAGAGTTGTATTACATGCAGCAATCACCTTAGTTTTATGGGTTCAAGTGATCAATACAGTGCTCATTTGTTCCCGTAGGAAATCATTATTCCTGCGCAGCAGGTCGTTGTTAAGACAGCATGATTTGCTGCACAGGAACAATGGTTTTTGGTGTCGGCTCAAATACAAGTTAACCCGATGAAGGAGAGCGTTCATTGGGTGGTCATTGGCATCTTTTACACAGGCCAATTATTGAGAAGAGCATTTATACAACCGCTCAACCCCGATAATCGGCCTGATTATCGGTCTGTGTAGATGGAACTTTACACTTGTTAATTGTCGGAGTTGCGCAGCGGTTTATAATTTACGATCATTTATGCAACCATTGGTTTTCATTAGGGTCCATTCACACGTCCGCAAATGGGTCCGCATCCGTTCCGCAATATCGGTAATGGATGCGGACCCATTCATTCTCTATGGGGCCGGAAGAGATGCGGAGAGCACATTATGTGCTCTCCACATCCGCATTTCTGGAGCGTGGCCTGGAACTTCCGGGCTTCAGCCTCGAAGTTCTGGGCCGCGACTCCGCAAAAAAATAAAACATGTCCTATTCTTGTCCGCAATTGCGAACAAGAATAGGCAGTTTTATGGGGGGTGCCGGCCGGGTGTATTGCGGATCCGCAATACACCACGGACGTGTGAATGGACCCTTACTGTCAGCAGCACATGCCCTGTTTACACAGTGAGATGTGATGCCAACAGACAGTCAGTTGTGGTTGTTTGGCCAGTAATCAACACATGTAAAATGCCTTAAGCTGTTTCTGTAAGACGCTCTGTTTATGCCTCAGTCTTCATATATTTTTCACCACTTGTGTAAAACTGAAATAGGTTTAGGTATTTAGGCAAGATTACGTAGTGAAGGTCAAAATAAACGTCCAATATGAAAGCTATTTGAAAACTATGATTTCTGTCAAAACATTCTTACATTACAAGGTCTTGTGAAGATCGTTAGTCATTTTTCAGGTTCAGCAGAGGCTCAGGCTTCCTTAAGGCCATTGTTCTGGTTTATTGTTGAACAGGAAAAAAAACTCTCTGCCATGTGCATAAAAAAGATTTATGTAATGCTGTTAAACTAATGGAGCAGTGAGGTATCAGCAGCAATCTCTTCTGAATTTTCCATGCCAGGCAGCACTGTGTAGGACAATGTATAGCTGCACTAGGTAGAACAGGGAATGGGAACATAACAGTGGCATAGCTATGGGGGGGGGGGTAAAGTTAGCAGTTGTCCCCAAACCTTCTCCTCTATATGAAGACTCCAGGATCATAAATAGCACATGGTAGATGGAGGGTTATGTTACAGATTTTGTATTTGGGCCCTGGAGATTCACAATATGCCTCTAACCTTAGCTGTGTTTAGGAGTAAAAAATGTAAATAGGTTATGTTTTATATATTTTATATATATATATATATATATATATATATTTTATATAATATTTTATTTTATATATATATATATATATATATATATATATATTGTGACACAGTGAGGCAAGTGTCTGGCAAGGCAGGTATTTTCCCCCCAGCATGTGCGGCTGGGCTGGTTTCCAGCCAGGTGAGGTCAAATACCGGACCGGAGTTTAAGTGCTGGTCCGGGGTTTTGGCAGCACCTGGCTGTCCTTAAATAGGCAGCTGGGCTCAGCAGAGGGGTCTCTGTTTTTGGGATCTGAGGCTTTGTGCCGTGCTGGAGGGCTGAGAGCCGCACGCTGGGGAAACACTGACGTTTTGAGTTAAGAACTTGTATTTTGCCTCTGTACTGCGCCCGCTTACCCTATCTACCAGAGCGAAACCCCACTATATATATATATATATATATATATATATACACTGCTCAAAAAAATAAAGGGAACACTTAAACAACACAATGTAACTCCAAGTCAATCACATTTCTGTGAAATCAAACTGTCCACTTAGGAAGCAACACTGAGTGACAATCAATTTCAAATGCTGTTGTGCAAATGGGATAGACAACAGGTGGAAATTATAGGCAATTAGCAAGACGCCCACCAAAAAAGGAGTGGTTCTGCAGGTGGTGACCACAGACCACTTCTCAGTTCCTATGCTTCCTGGCTGATATTTTGGTCACTTTTGAATGCTGGCGGTGCTTTCACTCTAGTGGTAGCATGAGACGGAGTCTACAACCCACACAAGTGGCTCAGGTAGTGCATCTTATCCAGGATGGCACATCAATGCGAGCTGTGGCAAGAAGGTTTGCTGTGTCTGTCAGCGTAGTGTCCACAGCATGGAGGCGCTACCAGGAGACAGGCCAGTACATCAGGAGACGTGGAGGAGGCCGTAGGAGGGCAACAACCCAGCAGCAGTGTCACGAACTATGGATCCGATCGCTCCGGATCCCACAGCTCTGACGTAGTGGTCTGTGACGGAGTCTGCGCACACACAGAGACCTCACGTGACCGGGTATTACCATCCGGCTAACACCCCCCCACTACACTTCGGTAACTGCCACCACGTGGGTTCGACTATCCGGGTCATTGACTATCACACAGATCAGTGGATGAACCGGGTATCACTTACTGACCAACCGCAGTCAATCACCCCCAGCTACAATTCCTAAATGCAATTTAACTAACTACCTGGTAACGTCTCTTCAAAGGCAAGGTACGTTGTTCAGCAGCTTAGAATATGGAAGACTTGGCCACTTAGATTTTATAATCTTTAATAAGAGGTAAAAAGCAGTGCATACAAGTCTAATGAAAATGACTATAAATCTACAGAATAATAATAACAATATAAATAATCACGACAGTTCAAATGAAAGGGAAAAAGATGAAAGAATACTTAGTTTCTCTGGAGGGTTTCAGATGGTCGCTCATATGTCCTTTTTGAATCCTTGCAAACCCCGTTCAGTATGTATCAGGGGAGACCCTCAAAGTTCTTCTGATACAGGGATATGCCGTCAATGTCCAATTAAGTGTCTGGTGATGTTCCATGGGTCTCTCTCCTCTGTCCTTGTGCACAGATTTTTATGAACTCTGCCATGGGCAGGAGACTTACTCCTGTCAGCCAATGGCAGCAGAGTGACTGTGAAGCCTAGGGATTGGCCTCCAAGGGTTTTATGACCCCCATCAAAGTTCAGTTCCTACAATGAGGATTATACTTAAGCCTGTATCTCCCTGATACATCGGCATATTTTTATACAGAATACATATTTGCGATCCTTATTTATTTACATACAGAATGAGACCACACACGGTAATGCTGGGACCTGTAGTTCTTCTACCACCCATAGGTGAGCTACAGAATCACATCCTCTGGTCATATTTGATACCCAATTAATCACAATACTCTGTAGAGCCTGGATCTGGTGTCAGAAAGGGCATAAGTTGATTCATAACTGAAATATGAAAGTGGACTGGTTTTATGCCCAGAGCTAATTAAGGGCTATTAGCTCTCCTCAAACCAGACCTGGAAATTAATGACGTCACGCTCCAGCCAGGCTTGACAGCGAGCTGATCTTTATCTTATAGGACAGAATGAGCTGGGCCTGGTATGGCCTTTATGACCTTTTATAGCCGGCCTCACAGAGTAGTGGTAATAAAAGTGTCCATCTATATCATACTTGACCCAGGCTTCAGGAAGATGAGAGTTCACTGTTCTTTTACATAGGCCATAAGCATACAAAATGGCTACCCAGAGGAATTATGTATGTATGCTGGCACACCTCCCTCTTTTAAAAGGTTGCCTGGGGAAATGGCCACAAGCCTATTCTACAGCAACCCAGCCGTCTCCGGCCGATTCTCCCTGCCGCGACAACCCGTCGGCATTTCCATGTAAACTACCTTTTCTGTGCTGCACGGTGAAGTTGTACTGCTGCAAAATCAGGCTCCATCTCAGCAGTTTCGCATTGTCTCCTGCGAGACGTGCCAACCAGCTGAGGGGATTGTGATCGGTGATCACTGTGAAATTGCGTCCATACAGGTAGTGTTGTAGCTTTTGCAGGGACCACACAATAGCTAAACACTCCTTCTCTATTGTGGAGTAGCTGGTCTCCCTGGCCAGTAACTTACGGCTCAGGTATAGTACAGGATGCTCCTCCCCGGCCTGGTTCACCTGACTCAGGACTGCACCCAGACCAAAGGCGGAAGCATCCGTGTGGACCACAAACTTCCGAGTGAAATCTGGGGCCTGAAGCACAGGAGAACTGGCTAGTGCATCCTTCAGGGCCTGGAAGCCTTGCTCGCATTCCGGCGTCCATGACACCATCCTGGGCAGCTTCTTCTTGGTCAAGTCTGTCAGAGGCTTGGCCAGGGTGCTATAGTTCGGGATGAACTTCCTATAGTACCCGGCCGTTCCCAAGAAAGACATGACCTGTTTCTTGGTGAGGGGTGTTGGCCATCTCGTAATGGCTTCCACCTTCTCTATTTCAGGCCTCAGTGTGCCTCCTCCTACTCTGTGGCCTAAGTAAGTGACCTCATTCATGCCCAGCTGGCACTTGCTAGGCTTAACAGTTAGTCCAGCCGCAGCAAGTTTGTCCAGTACTTGCGACAGGTGCACCAGGTGCTCCTTCCACGTGGGGCTATACACGGCAATGTCGTCTAAATAGGCGACAGCACATTCTTCTAGTCCTTCCAGCAAAGCATTCACAAGCCTTTGAAAGGTGGCTGGCGCATTCTTCATCCCAAACGGCATTACAGTAAATTCGTGTAAGCCGAAAGGGGTGATGAAGGCCGACTTCTCCTGAGCCTCCGAGGTCAGGGGAATCTGCCAATACCCCCTGCTCAGGTCCATGATTGTCAGGTAGCTGGCTCCTGCCAACTTATCTAACAGTTCATCAATCCTGGGCATGGGGTAAGCATCCGAGGTTGTGATGGCATTCAGTTTCCGATAATCCATACAGAACCTGGTTGTCTGATCTTTCTTCGGGACCAGAACCACCGGTGAGGCCCAAGCGCTGTGGGATTTCTGAATGACCCCGAGCTGCTTCATCTCCTCTATCTCCCTCCTGAGGTCTGCCTGGACCTCCATTGAGACGCGGTAGGCGGACTGCTTTGTGGGAGCATGTGTACCTGTGTCCACATGATGGACTGCAAGGTGTGATCTCCCGGGTTTCCCTGTAAAAGTGTCACGGTGAGCCGTCAACACTTCTAAGAGCTGAGATCTCTGCTGGGACGAGAGTTGAGGGTTGAGGGTTAAGTCCACCTCCAACTCTCGAGTGTCAGCTAGCAGATCTAGTAGGGGGTCGGACTCCTCCCTTTCGGGCAGGCTGCAAACCGGCATAACATGTGGCGTTCTCTCGTGATGCTCCTTGAGCATGTTGACGTGTAACGTCTTCTGTCTTCTACCTCCCTCTCCAAGGCCCACCACATAATTTACCTTACTCAGACGTTTGACAATGGGGTACGGCCCTTCCCATGCAGCTTGCAGTTTGTTTTGCCGCATCGGCAGCAGGACATAGACCTTCTGCCCCTCCTGGTAGATTCTCTCTCGGGCAGTGCGGTTATACCACTGCTTCTGTTTGCTTTGGGCCTGCACCATATTCTCCTGTACCAGACCTACAAGCGACTCCATTTTGTCTCGGAACCTGAGGACATAGTCCACTACAGAGACTTCCGTTCCGGCAACCTTGCCTTCCCAAGACTCTCTGATTAGGTCTAGGGGACCTCTTACTCGTCGCCCATACAGGAGTTCAAAGGGCGAAAACCCGGTTGACTCCTGGGGAACCTCTCTGTAGGCAAATAGCAGGTGAGGTAGATATCGTTCCCAGTCCGTCCCTTGCGCCTCCACGAACGTCTTCAGCATCTGCTTCAACGTCCCGTTGAAGCGCTCACAGAGGCCGTTTGTTTGTGGGTGGTAAGGGCTGGCTACGATATGGTTCACCTGTATTTTCCTACAGAGCCCCTGCATTAGTTCAGACATGAACTGAGGTCCTTGGTCGCTGAGAAGCTCAGCTGGGAACCCCACTCTCGTGAAGATCCCCAGCAGGGCGTCCGCAACCTTGTCAGCCCTAATGGAGGATAACGCCACTGCTTCCGGGTAGCGCGTCGCGTAATCCACCAGGGTTAATATGAACCGTTTACCCGAACTGCTGGGGATGGCCAGTGGACCAATGATGTCCACGGCCACCCTCCTGAAGGGTTCATCAATTATCGGTAAGGGATTCAATGGAGCTCGGTGACGGTCTCCTGCTTTGCCAACTCGCTGACAGGTGTCGCAGGACCTGCAGTACTTGGCGACATCTGCCCCGAGGCCAGGCCAGAAAAAATTCTGCATCACCCGGGACTTTGTTTTGGTTACTCCCAGGTGACCAGCTAAGGGGATCTCATGAGCCACTTGCAGTAATTGTTCCCTGAACTGCACAGGTACAATAAGCTGCCTCTTGAGTGGCCCCACCCTACTGTCACTGTGGGAGATGTCCTCCTTATACAGTTT
This sequence comes from Bufo bufo, assembly GCF_905171765.1. Classification (NCBI taxonomy): domain Eukaryota; kingdom Metazoa; phylum Chordata; class Amphibia; order Anura; family Bufonidae; genus Bufo; species Bufo bufo. The sequence goes on from NC_053391.1 coordinate 615,408,933, forward strand.
CCCATTGTCCCAACACACTCGGTATTTGTCTCCCTCAGTGTGAGGGCTAGCAGCTAACCCTCTTAGCTGCTCCAAGGTAGGGTCATCTCGCAGGGCCTGCTCAAAGGCGGCACTACAAGTCCCAGCCAGCTGTCCTGTGGCGAACAGGGACAGTGGCTGAGGCTCTGACGCGGTTAAGTCCACGGGGTCCGAACCAGTGGAAGGGGACACTTCCACTTGCTCTTCCCCAATGGAGCGTTCCGCTGCGGCTTTTGCAGCCCTGCGAGTGACGGGCAACACAGGCACAATAATGTCATCACATTTAACATTTGCACAACTTGAATCAGTTAAACACATGTCCGCTACCTGTGTACATACACCCGCCATCCCCTCTACATCTCCTGTCGTAGGAGAACTGCTCCCACACACCCCACCTCCCACCTCCCGCGGTCCATCCCCAAGGTTTTCTGATGTTATGCAAACATCCTTGCACAGTACCTCGGAATGTCCAGGGACCTCCATAGGGACGGGTGAGTCCTGTGTGCTTCCAGGGGGCACGTAGCACGAGACCAATCGTCCTAGGTCAGTGCCTAATAAAACATTTGTGGGGATCTCCGCAGAGACTCCCACCTCCCTTACTCCACTCCCAGCCCCCCAATCAAGGAAAACACGAGCTAGGGAAACATTAGGGCTCACCCCCCCAACTCCCGTGATGGTGAGGCTTTTGCCGGGAATAAGGTCTGCATCATCCACTAGTTCAGGCCGAACTAGTGTGACTTCGGCTCCTGTATCGCGGAAGCCTGTGGTGCACCGGTTGCCCACAGTAACCGACTGTAGGTTGTCTGCGGTGTGTCTTGCAGCTCCATTCACCAACAGCACAGATGATGGGTTGCGGGCAAGCTTGCCAGGGGGTGCTGTCTTCTTCTCCGGGCACGAGTGGCTGAGGTGTCCTGGCTTGCCGCACGCATAGCATTTGCGCACATCTGTCGGTGCTGGCTTGACTCCTTCGGGTCTTTGTGCAGGCCTGTGAAAGGGTCGCTGGACCGGAACCGACAAAGCTGGCCGGGAGGAAGAAGCAGATGAAGAGGTTCCTCCCAGGCGGGACAGAGTGTCTTTGAATGCCCGAGTGCTGGGCATGGCGACGTATTCATCGGCTAGCTCGGCCGCCTCTCGCGCACTCTTCGGCTTGTGCTCACATACATATTTTTGCACATCCGTGGGGCAATTTGAGATAAACTGTTCTCGGACCATCAGATCCGCCAGGGACTGCTTGGTGTCCTCTGTGAGGGGATCAGACCACTGTTGGAAGGTGGTCTGCAACTTGCCCAGATGGTCCGTAAAAGTATCTCCGGGCCCTCTCCGCAGGGACCGGAACCGTAAACGGTAAGTCTCTGGAGTCAGCTGGTACTTGACCAGAATAGCCTTTTTGATGACCGCGTAACTGGTACGCTCTGCTAATGGTAGTCCGACCAGGGCCTCCATAGCTTTGCCCTTCAGTGCGGACATTAGATGTCCCGCCCACTGTGGCTCTGGTACCTGGTACTGCTGGCATGAGGTTTCAAAAGCATGCAGGAAAAGATCAATGTCACAGTTCTCAGACTCCATCACAGGCAGTTTTGGCTTGACCATCAGGGATGGGCCTGTGGATGTAGCATGCCGGTCGGACCCCTGAAGCTGTACTCGGGCCATGTCCAGTTCATGCCTGCGGACAGCTTCCCGTTCTGCAGCCTCGCGCTCAGCCTGGCGCTCTGCCCGACGTGCCTCCAGCAGCCGAAAATATAAGTCCGGGTTACTGAGCATTAGTTGGTCCAGACCATTTTGGGATGGCATAGAGACAGAGTTATGTCCAGCTAGAGGACTGCAAGTCCCAGCAGGCTGTCCTCCTCCCAGTTCATCATCCTCATTCTGGAAGGGGTCACCTGGCTCAGGGGCCCCTGAGTGTCCTCCATTCTCTGAATCCTGCAGGGATGACTCTTGACTCCTCCGTGCACATAACTCCTGGATAAGGACAGTCTTATTTTTTCCATATACTTGGATGCCTTTGTGCTCACACAGAGCTGTGATATCAGACACGCTCAGGACGTCATAATTCACGGATTCGGACATTATTGCCAAATAAAAGATAGGACAGAAAACAAGAGAGAGGGGAGGGTACTGTCGTGAATTATTATTCTATCAAAACTAATGCACTGTGCTTCGTCTTCCAGAATTTTTCAATCCTTTAGTACAGAGTTATGGACATAACTTCATGCACTAATATTCTAAGCCTACAGAATTCCGTAAGCTGCCACCAGAAAATGTCACGAACTATGGATCCGATCGCTCCGGATCCCACAGCTCTGACGTAGTGGTCTGTGACGGAGTCTGCGCACACACAGAGACCTCACGTGACCGGGGTATTACCATCCGGCTAACACCCCCCACTACACTTCGGTAACTGCCACCACGTGGGTTCCCGGTCCACGAGCCGACTATCCGGGTCATTCACTATCACACAGATCAGTGGATGAACCGGGTATCACTTACTGACCAACCGCAGTCAATCACCCCCAGCTACAATTCCTAAATGCAATTTAACTAACTACCTGGTAACGTCTCTTCAAAGGCAAGGTACGTTGTTCAGCAGCTTAGAATATGGAAGACTTGGCCACTTAGATTTTATAATCTTTAATAAGAGGTAAAAAGCAGTGCATACAAGTCTAATGAAAATGACTATAAATCTACAGAATAATAATAACAATATAAATAATCACGACAGTTCAAATGAAAGGGAAAAAGATGAAAGAATACTTAGTTTCTCTGGAGGGTTTTAAGATGGTCGCTCATATGTCCTTTTTGAATCCTTGCAAACCCCGTTCAGTATGTATCAGGGGAGACCCTCAAAGTTCTTCTGATACAGGGATATGCCGTCAATGTCCAATTAAGTGTCTGGTGATGTTCCATGGGTCTCTCTCCTCTGTCCTTGTGCACAGATTTTTATGAACTCTGCCATGGGCAGGAGACTTACTCCTGTCAGCCAATGGCAGCAGAGTGACTGTGAAGCCTAGGGATTGGCCTCCAAGGGTTTTATGACCCCCATCAAAGTTCAGTTCCTACAATGAGGATTATACTTAAGCCTGTATCTTCCTGATACATCGGCATATTTTTATACAGAATACATATTTGCGATCCTTATTTATTTACATACAGAATGAGACCACACACGGTAATGCTGGGACCTGTAGTTCTTCTACCACCCATAGGTGAGCTACAGAATCACATCCTCTGGTCATATTTGATACCCAATTAATCACAATACTCTGTAGAGCCTGGATCTGGTGTCAGAAAGGGCATAAGTTGATTCATAACTGAAATATGAAAGTGGACTGGTTTTATGCCCAGAGCTAATTAAGGGCTATTAGCTCTCCTCAAACCAGACCTGGAAATTAATGACGTCACGCTCCAGCCAGGCTTGACAGCGAGCTGATCTTTATCTTATAGGACAGAATGAGCTGGGCCTGGTATGGCTTTTATGACCTTTTATAGCCGGCCTCACAGAGTAGTGGTAATAAAAGTGTCCATCTATATCATACTTGACCCAGGCTTCAGGAAGATGAGAGTTCACTGTTCTTTTACATAGGCCAGAAGCATACAAAATGGCTACCCAGAGGAATTATGTATGTATGCCGGCACAAGCAGGACCGCTACCTCCGCCTTTGTGCAAGGAGGAACAGGAGGAGCACTGCCAGAGCCCTGTAAAATGACCTCCAGCAGGCCACAAATGTGCATGTGTCTGCTAAAACGGTCAGAAACAGACTCCATAAGGGTGATATGAGGGCCCGACATCCACAGGTGGGGGTTGTGCTTACAGCCCAAAACCGTGCAGGACGTTTGGCATTTGCCAGAGAACACCAAGATTGTCAAATTCGCCACTGGCGCCCTGTGCTCTTCACAGATGAAAGCAGGTTCACACTGAGCACATGTGACAGAAGTGACAGAGTCTTGAGACGCCGTGGAGAACGTTCTGCTGCCTGCAACATCCTCCAGCATGACCGGTTTGGCATTGGGTCAGTAATGGTGTGGGGTGGCATTTCTTTGGAGGGCCGCACAGCCCTCCATGTGCTCACCAGAGGTAGCCTGACTGCCATTAGGTACCGAGATGAGATCCTCAGACCCCTTGTGAGACCATATGCTGGTGCGGTTGGCCCTGGGTTCCTCCTAATGTAAGACAATGCTAGACCTCATGTGGCTGGAGTGTGTCAGCAGTTCCTGCAAGACGAAGGCATTGATGCTATGGACTGGCCCGCCCGTTCCCCAGACCTGAATCCAATTGAGCACATCTGGGACATCATGTCTCGCTCTATCCACCAACGTCACGTTGCACCACAGACTGTCCAGGAGTTGGCAGATGCTTTAGTCCAGGTCTGGGAGGAGATCCCTCAGGAGACCGTCCGCCACCTCATCAGGAGCATGAACAGGCGTTGTAGGGAGGTCATACAGGCACGTGGAGGCCACACACTACTGAGCCTCATTTTGACTTGTTTTAAGGACATTACATCAAAGTTGGATCAGCCTGTAGTGTGTTTTTCCACTTTAATTTTGACTGTGACTCCAATTCCAGACCTCCATGGGTTGAAAAATTAGATTTCCACTTTTTAATTTTTGTGTGATTTTGTTGTCAGCACATTCAACTATGTAAAGAACAAAGTATTTCAGTAGAATATTTAATTAATTCAGATCTAGGATGTGTTATTTTTGTGTTCCCTTTATTTTTTTGAGCAGTGTATATATATATGCATATTGTGGGGATTCGCTCTGGTAAACAGGATAAGCGGAAGCAGTATAGAGGCACCAACCAGTTTGTAAACCAAAAGTTCAGTGTTTATTCACACGTTAGAAAGTTCACAGAACAAAAAAACACTTTTAAGCAAAAAAGTCACCTTGCAGTATTGGTGTCAGTTCACACCATGCGGCCTGTACTGCCAACAAGAGTCCATCAGAAGGCTGTAGTCGGCCTGTTTCCCCTCACATGGGTCTCAGCCCTCCACCCTGGCACAAGCCTCAGATCCCAATACAGATATCCGCTCTGCATGAACCCAGCTGTCTTTTAAAGGCAGCTAGGTGTTATAAAAAGAAAATGGACCGACACCTGCGATCCAGTCCGGTATTTGACCTTACCTGACTGTTAATTAGTCCAGCAGCACACACTAGGAGGAAAATACCTGCCTCCACATACAATTCCCTTTACTGTGTCACATACTCCCCCCTTTGTTCAACCTTGAGGGGGTGAACACTTGCATAAACAGTGCACCTGGGACAGTGCCTCCGTGTTTCCCTGCAACCGGCCTGCTCTGTGCTCATCAATGAACTCAAAGTTCTGCAGTGACCAGAGCCATCTGGTGACCCGTGACTTCCTCTCTTTGTCCAGGTGGTGACAGGCCGCGGCCAACCCCATATTGCTCCTTCAGAGTCGGCTTATCGCCGAGCCACGGGCACCCAGTACGTCTTTAACCAGACTTTTGCCTGGGGCTCAGTGACAATATCACGGTGGGGTACGGAAGGGCGTTCAGGGAGGTCAGAGAACACATCCGTTTTTCGACTAATGAACTCCCTGGCTCGCTGAGTCAGTAATCTTTTCTGTGGCAGCCGCTTCCCCTGTAGCAGAGCGACCGGATTCTCTTCCCCTATAAACCGGCCGTGGGCTGTTCTCAGTATAGGTCTCCCTAACCTTCCAAGGTTTTAGTAAATTGACATGGAAGATCTGCTTCGGCTTTTGCCGACCTGGCTGGCGTACCTTGTAATTTGTGTCTCTAACTTTAAAAATGGAATAAATGGACGGCACTCGCAACAAATGGGATCTATGGATATCATTTATTAGGTTATAAGGATAAGGGAGTTTAAAAATACCAGATGGTAATTAACATATAGTTGTATATCTATTCTATATGATTTTAGTAAAAGTTAGGATGTGCGCACTCCTTTAGAGATTAAACAATTGGTAAATAGATAAATAAATATATATTGGTTCCTATAAAAGATGTTAAATTATGTCCATAAAAAGATGTAAATAAATGTCCATATAAAAGGAAGATAAGTATTAATTAATGTCCATATGTGAATTTATGTCCATATAAGAATTCATATAGTCCATGTAAAAAAGTCCATATAATCGAGAATTCCTAAAATCTGCAGTTCATATAATCAAAAAAAGGGGTCCTTAAGAAAAGTTCATAAAAAATTCATATAGTTCAAAAATTATAAAAAGTTCATATAGTTCAAAAATTATATATACACTGCTCAAAAAAATAAAGGAAACACTTAAAGAGGACCTTTCACTACTGTACAAACTAAAAACTAACTATATCAGTGGGCAGAGCGGCGCCCAGGGGTCCCCCTGCACTTACTAGTATGTCTGGGCGCCGCTCCGTTCGCCCGGTATAGGCTCCGGTGTCTGCGCTCCCTCTGACAGATTTTTTGTATGAGGCGTGTCCCTTGCTGCAGCGCTGGCCAATCGCAGCGCACAGCTCATAGCCAGGCTATGAGCTGTGCGCTGCGATTGGCCAGCGCTGCAGCAAGGGACACGCCTCATACAAAAAATCAGTCAGAGGGAGCGCAGACACCGGAGCCTATACCGGGCGAACGGAGCGGCGCCCAGACATTCTAGTAAGTGCAGGGGGACCCCTGGGCGCCGCTCTGCCCACTGATATAGGGCTCTTTCACACTTGCGTTCTTGTCTTCCGGCATAGAGTTCCGTCGTCGGGGCTCTATGCCGGAAGAATCCTGATCAGGAATATCCTAATGCATTCTAAATGGAGAGAAATCAGTTCAGGATGCATCAGGATGTCTTCAGTTCCGGAACGGAACGTTTTTTGGCCGGAGAAAATACCGCAGCATGCTGCGCTTTTTGCTCCGGCCAAAAATCCGGAACACTTGCCGCAAGGCCGGATCCGGAATTAATGCCCATTGAAAGGCATTGATCCGGATCCGGCCTTAAAGGGTTTCTGTCACCCCACAAAACTCTTTTTTTTTTTTTTGGATAGTTAGATTCCTTATAGGGCGATATAGGAGAATATAATAGTCTTACTTACTTTCATGCGGCCGATTCTTTATAAAACGAAGTTTTATAATATGTAAATGAGGGCTCTACCAGCAAGTAGGGCGTCTACTTGCTGGTAGCCGCAGCAGCAATCCGCCCCCTCGCTGTGTTGATTGACAGGGCCAGCCGTGATCTCCTCCTCCGGCCGGCCCTGTCAGTAATTCAAAAATCGCGCGCCTCTGGTCATTCGGCGCAGGCGCTCTGAGATGAGGAGGCTCGTCTCCTCAGTGCGCCTGCGCCGATGACATCACCGAAAGAGAAGACGTCATCGGCGCAGGCGCCGAATGACCAGAGGCGCGCGATTTTTGAATTACTGACAGGGCCGGCCGGAGGAGGAGATCCCGGCTGGCCCTGTCAATCAACACGGCGAGGGGGCGGATTGCTGCTGCGGCTACCAGCAAGTAGACGCCCTACTTGCTGGTAGAGCCCTCATTTACATATTATAAAACTTCGTTTTATAAAGAATCGGCCGCATGAAAGTAAGTAAGACTATTATATTCTCCTATATCGCCCTATAAGGAATCTAACTATCCAAAAAAAAAAATGAGTTTTGTGGGGTGACAGAAACCCTTTAAGCTAAACGTCGTTTCGGCGCATTGCCGGACCCGACATTTAGCTTTTTCTGAATGGTTACCATGGCTTCCAGGACGCTAAAGTCCTGGCAGCCATGGTAAAGTGTAGCGGGGAGCGGGGGAGCTGTGTACTTACTGTCCGTGCGGCTCCCCGGGCGCTCCAGAGTGACGTCAGGGCGCCCCACGCTCATGGATGACGTGTCGCATGGATCACGTCATCCATGCGCATGGGGCGCTCTGACGTCATTCTGGAGCGTCCCGGGAGCCGCACGGACTGTAAGTATACTGCTCCCCCGCTCCCCACTACTACTATGGCAACCAGGACTTTAATAGCGTCCTGGGTGCCATAGTAACAATGAACGCATTTGGAAGACGGTTCCGTCTTCAAATGCTTTCAGTACACTTGCGTTTTTCCGGATCCGGAGTGTAATTCCGGCAAGTGGAGTACACGCCGGATCCGGACAACGCAAGTGTGAAAGAGGCCATAGTTAGTTTTTAGTTTGTACAGTAGTGAAAGGTCCTCTTTAAACAACACAATGTAACTCCAAGTCAATCACACTTCTGTGAAATCAAACTGTCCACTTAGGAAGCAACACTGAGTGACAATCAATTTCACATGCTGTTGTGCAAATGGGATAGACAACAGGTGGAAATTATAGGCAATTAGCAAGACACCCCCAATAAAGGAGTAGTTCTGCAGGTGGTAACCACAGACCACTTCTCAGTTCCTATGCTTCCTGGCTGATATTTTGGTCACTTTTGAATGCTGGCGGTGCTTTCACTCTAGTGGTAGCATGAGACGGAGACTACAACCCACACAAGTGGCTCAGGTAGTGCAGCTTATCCAGGATGGCACATCAATGCGAGCTGTGGCAAGAAAGTTTGCTGTGTCTGTCAGCGTAGTGTCCAGAGCATGGAGGCGCTACCAGGAGACAGGCCAGTACATCAGGAGACGTGGAGGAGGCCATAGGAGGGCAACAACCCAGCAGCAGGACCGCTACCTCCGCCTTTGTGGAAGGAGGAACAGGAGGAGCACTGCCAGAGCCCTGCAAAATGACCTCCAGCAGGCCACAAATGTGCATGTGTCTGCTCAAACGGTCAGAAACAGACTCCATGAGGGTGATATGAGGGCCCGACGTCCACAGGTGGGGGTTGTGCTTACAGCCCAACACCGTGCAGGACGTTCGGCTTTTGCCAGAGAAAACCAAAATTGGAAAATTCGCCACTGGCGCCCTGTGCTCTTCACAGATGAAAGCAGGTTCACACTGAGGACATGTGACAGACGTGACAGAGTCTGGAGACGCCGTGGAGAACGTTCTGCTGCCTGCAACATCCTCCAGCATGACCGGTTTGGCATTGTGTCAGTAATGGTGTGGGGTGGCATTTCTTTGGAGGGCCGCACAGCCCTCCATGTGCTCGCCAGAGGTAGCCTGACTGCCATTAGGTACCGAGATGAGATCCTCAGACCCCTTGTGAGACCATATGCTGGTGCAGTTGGCCCTGGGTTCCTCCTAATGCAAGACAATGCTAGACCTCATGTGGCTGAAGTGTATCAGCAGTTCCTGCAAGACGAAGGCATTGATGCTATGGACTGGCCCGCCCGTTCCCCAGACCTGAATCCAATTGAGCACATCTGGGACATCATGTCTCGCTCTATCCACCAGCGTCACGTTGCACCACAGAGTTTCCAGGAGTTGGCAGATGCTTTAGTCCAGGTCTGGGAGGAGATCCCTCAGGAGACCGTCCGCCACCTCATCAGGAGCATGCACAGGCGTTGTAGGGAGGTCATACAGGCACGTGGAGGCCACACACACTACTGAGCCTCATTTTGACTTGTTTTAAGGATATTACATCAAAGTTGGATAAGCCTGTAGTGTGTTTTTCCACTTTAATTTTGAGTGTGACTCCAAATCCAGACCTCCATGGGTTGAAAAATTAGATTTCCACTTTTTAATTTTTGTGTGATTTTGTTGTCAGCACATTCAACTATGTAAAGAACAAAGTATTTCAGAAGAATATTTAATTAATTCAGATCTAGGATGTGTTCTTTTTGTGTTCCCTTTATTTTTTTGAGCAGTGTATAAGAAAATCACGAAAGGCAGTTCATATAAATGGTTGGATGGCCCCAATATTAGTCTCTTTGAATATAAAATGATTGGTGATCCCTTATAATAAAGGGTGAATAGGAGTAGTTGTAAATACACCTCTCACCCCCATCGACTATGAATAGAATAGATACGTCCATCAAGATTAAAATACGCTTAGTAAAGAATATGCACATTTCCAGCAGTTTAAGTAAAGAATATGCACATTAAAAACAGACGAATATATATTTTTTTATATATTTTTAACACATTTTTTAATCGATACTTTTCTGTCGATTTTATATCAATTTACCCATAAATCGTGTTATCCATTTAAATACCTATCTATATACTTATTTATATACAACCTAATTCCTATTCCATTCATCTACATTTCATATTTTATAGTTTATATTTTATATATTCTTCTTATTTAATAATCAACCTATCTGAATTCCAGTCCATGTTTTACTAAAATCAGAAGAGGAGCCTACAATCCCCTCCTAATCAATTAATCAATCAATTAATCAATAATGACAAAAGAATATATATGGGCAAAAGGACTATGGCTACTTACACCCACTGAAGAAGGAGCTGAAGGCTCTGAAATGCGTATGGGGAGAGAGCAGCCATAATTCCCATATTTCTAATTATACTGGCCAGTATACTGAAGGATTGCGGATTATACAAAAAAAACGCCATTGTTTCAAAGATCCTGCTTAACAGAACACGTGGCACGCCAACTGCGGGGTTTCAAACACGTGACACGCCGACTGCGAAAATCTCCATCACCCGGAAGTGACGTCACCAGAAGGAAGAAAGAGCACGACGACGATACTCGTGTAACCCACGTGCGCAGTGAGAAGGATGCCACCTACCACCCGGACAGCCGCAGAAGCACATAGGAGTGGTAACCCATGTGAAATCTTTATCTTCCAGGTGGAGATCCAGCCTCAATACAAATGCAAGCTCCCATATAGGAGCATATACAGAAACTATTTACTTGTATTTACAACTACTCCTATTCACCCTTTATTATAAGGGATAACCAATCATTTTATATTCAAAGAGACTAATATTGGGACCATCCAACCATTTATATGAACTGCCTTTCGTGATTTTCTTATATATATAATTTTTTAACTATATGAACTTTTTATAATTTTTGAACTATATGAATTTTTTATGAATTTTTTATGAACTTTTCTTAAGGACCCCTTTTTTGATTATATGAACTGCAGATTTTAGGAATTCTCGATTATATGGACTTTTTTACATGGACTATATGAATTCTTATATGGACATAAATTCACATATGAAACATAGAAACATAGAATGTGTCGGCAGATAAGAACCATTTGGCCCATCTAGTCTGCCCAATATATCTGAATCCTATGAATAGTCCCTGGCCCTATCTTATATGAAGGATAGCCTTATGCCTATCCCATGCATGCTTAAACTCCTTCACTGTATTTGCAGCTACCACTTCTGCAGGAAGGCTATTCCATGCATCCACTACTCTCTCAGTAAAGTAATACTTCCTTATATTACTTTTAAACCTTTGCCCCTCTAATTTAAAACTGTGTCCTCTTGTGGTAGTTTTTCTTCTTATAAATATGCTCTCCTCCTTTACCGAGTTGATTCCCTTTATGTATTTAAAAGTTTCTATCATATCCCCTCTGTCTCTTCTTTCTTCCAAGCTATACATATTAAGGTCCTTTAACCTTTCCTGGTAAGTTTTATCCTGCAATCCGTGTACTAGTTTAGTAGCTCTTCTCTGAACTCTCTCTAGAGTATCTATATCCTTCTGGAGATATGGTCTCCAGTACTGCGCACAATACTCCAAATGAGGTCTCACCAGTGTTCTGTACAGCGGCATAAGCACTTCACTCTTTCTACTGCTTATACCTCTCCCTATACATCCAAGCATTCTGCTGGCATTTCGTGCTGCTCTATTACATTGTCTTCCCACCTTTAAGTCTTCTGAAATAATTACTCCTAAATCCCTTTCCTCAGATACTGAGGTCAGGACTGTGTCAAATATTTTATATTTTCTGCCCTTGGGTTTTTACGCCCCAGGTGCATTATCTTGCACTTATCCACATTAAATTTCAGTTGCCAGAGTTCTGACCATTCTTCTAGTTTTCCTAAATCCTTTTCCATTTGGCGTTTCCCTCCAGGAACATCAACCCTGTTACATATCTTTGTGTCATCAGCAAAAAGACAAACCTTACCATTGATGCCTTTTGCAATATCACTTATGAAGATATTAAACAAAATTGGTCCCAGTACAGATCCCTGTGGAACCCCACTGGTAACATGACCTTGTTTTGAATGTTCTCCATTGACTACAACCCTCTGTTGTCTGTCACTCAGCCACTGCCTAATCCACTCAATATGGACATTAATTAATACTTATCTTCCTTTTATATGGACATTTATTTACATCTTTTTATGGACATAATTTAAAATCTTTATAGGAACCAATATATATGTATTTATCTATTTACCAATTGTTTAATCTCTAAAGGAGTGCGCACATCCTAACTTTTACTAAAACCATATAGAATAGATATACAATTATATGTTAATTACCATCTGGTATTTTTAAACTCCCTTATCCTTATAACCTAATAAATAATATCCATAGATCCCATTTGTTGCGAGTGCCGTCCATTTATTCAATTTTTAATTCTACTACCCCGAAGCTTTGGGTTAGCTTCTTCGTGTCTCTAACTTTCTCTGATGTTTTGTAGGGCCCCTGCCACCTAGTGAGGAACTTACTGTCGACAGGAGGCCTAAAAACCAAAACCGGATCTCCCCGGCTACAGTTACGGACCCCAGATGCTTGATTATAGTCCCAATTCTGGGTTGGCTGAGCTATCTTACTATGCTCCATACCTATCCTATTCAGTGGGATTGTCTCCCCCTCACCCACCAGACCTACCGTGGGCCCCTCCGCCTTGGGTTTCTGGTGTTCTAACACCTCAAATGGGCCAGGCCTCGCAACTGGAGCTTTCCCTATCTTCCAGGGATCAGTATGTACAACGGCCGGCCACAGATCTGGGAACAACGGAAAGTCTCTTCCTAGTATCACTTTATAGTGTATGCTGGTGGTTACGGCCACCTCATGCATCCGCCTGCCGGCACACGTGCTTAGGGACACCAGAGCAGTGGGGTACTCTTTTAAATCTCCATGTATGCTGAGCACCCCGACTTTCCGGCCCATAAACTCAATAGGTTGCACCAGGTAAGCCCTCACAAGGGTCACTCGACTCCCTGAGTCCAGCAGAGCCACCACGGAAGTGACTCCCACCTCCACCTGACACAAAGGTTTGTTATTGAGAGTTTTTGGAGTGTCTGACACACAGACCCTTCTGGCATACCATGACTGTCGATACCCAAAGTTTACGTCCATGGACTCGACCAGGTGGGGACAGTTGGCCCGTACATAGCCGGGCTCATGACACCGCCAGCAGATTATCGGGTTCCGATCCCTAAAGGGCACATCCCATGCGGTCTTTCTTAGCTGAGGCCACCGGGTCTGGGGCAGGTATTTTCTGGATTTGGTTACACCCTTCCCCAGCGTTTCCCTCTAGAGTTCCTCAGTAGCCCCATACCGTTCGACCAGGTCCACCATCTCCAAGGCACTAGTAGGAGACGTCTGGCCAACCCAGCGCTGGAGGGGTGGTGGCAATGCCCTCCAAAATATTTCAGCTACAATACGGTCCAGCATTGCAGTAGGACTCACTATAATACTGGGGTCTCACTGGCTCAGCCGAGTTAAACTCTCACTCATGCACCTGCTGGGCCCGGACCAACACATTCACCCCCAGTCTCGCCAGGATCTCACCCTTGACCTTATAGTAGTCTGCCACTTGCTCGTCCGCTAAATCAAAGTAAACCTGTTGGGGTCCTGATGCCAGGAACGGAGCAATGACCTCAGCCCACTGGTCTCGGGGTAGACTCTCCCTCATGGCCACCTTCTCAAACACCGCCAGGTAGGTTTCAACATCATCTGTGGGTGCCATCTTCAGGTTTCGCCGAGCGGACCGCTTTCCGGGCATCGTGGACTCCCTGAGATACTCATGTCTTCTCCAAGGCCATCACGTGTTGCAGCAGCAGCTGGTTCGTTTCTTGCTGTTGCTGATTAGCCTCTAGCAGTTGTCTGTTATGCTCCATGGCCTGTTGTTGCCTTAGGTTGGCCTGCAACAGCTGCTTCATCATCTCCTCCATCTTGTCCTGTGATACTAGTTGCAACTTAGAAGGCTTAATCCAGGACATACAACAGAGCCCGAAAAAAATGCAACAAAAATATTTCAGCTTTATGCCAGCCTCACTGCGATTGCCCGCATCCTCCACCAGTTGTGGATAAGCGGACGCAGTATAGAGGCACCAACCAGTTTGTTTATTCACACGTTAGAAAGTTCACAGAACAAAAAAACACTTTCAAGCATATGCAAACTATTGTAATTCCTACACCGTTCACCTGATTTGGATGTAAATACCCTCAAATTAAAGCTGACAGTCTGCAGTTAAAGCACATCTTGTTCGTTTCATTTCAAATCCATTGTGGTGGTGTATAGAGCCAAAAATCTTAGAATTGTGTCGATGTCCCACTATTTATGGACCTGACTGTAGGTGTTATCAAAAACCCAGTGTTTAACCTTACCTGACTGCTAATTAGTCCAGCAGCACACACTGGGAGGAAAATACCTGACTCCACATACAATTCCCTTTACTGTGTCACATATATATTGTGGGGATTCGCTCTGGTACTTAGGATAAGCGGGCGCAGTACAGAGGCAAAATACAAGTTCATAATTCAAACTTTAGTGTTTATTCACACATGATGCCAAAAACAATACGTGACTTTTGCAGTGTTAGTGTTACTTCAAACCCAATGGCAAGTTAATAAAACAAAAGTCACCTTGGTGGCAGTTCTGCCTCAGAAAGTTCAAATACAGGCTTTAGGTGGCCTGTTCCCCTCACACATGTGTCCCCGCTCTCCAGCCCAGCACAGGCCTCAGATCCCAGCACACACACCTCCTGAGCTCCACTGTCAGACGAAGGTAATCCTCTCCACCTGGCAGTGCTGGCTGGTTTTTATGCCTGGCATAACCCGGCCTGGAATGTGGGGAGTAGTCTCCCACACAGCACTTTGACTACTCCCAGTAAGAGCCGTCCCGGATCAGCTATTACAGCCATGCTAAGTACCAAGGTATCAAGCAGCAACTGCTGCTGACACATAAAAACCGGCTCTTACTCCACCGAGGCCAGGAACCTCGGTGACACGTACCTATCATCCACAATGATTCCTTGTACCTTCTTACATACCTGGCCCCTTTTTTAAACCCTGAGGGGGTTAACACATGCCATACAGTATACTCGGGAAGGGCATCCGCGTTTCCCTGCAATCGGCCTGCCCTGTATTCTGCGGAGAACTTAAAGTCTTGTATGGACAGGAACCACCTGGTGACTCGGGCATTTCTTTCTTTGGCCTGGCTCATCCACTTGAGAGGGGAGTAGTGAGTTACCAGGCGGAATGTTCTCCCCAACAAATATTAGTGGAGAGATTCGAGTGTTCACTTGATTGCCAGGCACTCTCTCTCCACTATACTATACCGGGTCTCGGCTGGGGTGAGCTTACGGCTGAGGAAGACAACAGGAAGCTCCTCCGTGTTAAATTCCTGAGACAGTACAGCACTGAGGCCTACTTTGGAGGCATCGGTCTGTACTATAAACTCCCTTTTGAAGTCGGGCGTCACCAAAACCAGGTACCCACACAGGGCCGACTTCAAAGCGGAGAAAGCCTCTTCCGCCAAATCATCCCAGTGAACCATCTCCGACTTTTGTCCCTTCAAGAGCGCGGCCACCGTAGCAAAGTGGGCCACCTAACAGTACCATTTTGTGAGGTCCAAAACAGAAAAATATCAGGCTTGTCCTAACTTCTCGATAAGCTCTTCCACCCGGGGCATGGGATACACATCAAATTTGGAAATCTCGTTCAGTTTACGAAAATCATTACAGAACCGCAACATCCCGTCTGGCTTGGGTATTAAGACTATAGGACTGGCCCACTCACTTTTAAACTCCTCAATTACATCTAGTTGCAGCATTAACTGCACTTACTCCGAGATGGTTTGTCGCCAAGCCTCGGGTACCCGGTATGGTTTTAACCCACTTTGGCCTGAGGTTCCGTGACAATGTTTTGCTGGATTGTGGAAGGGCGTCCAGGCAAGTCCGAGAACACATCTGTGTTCCGACTAACGAACTCCCTGGCCTCCTGAGCCTGTTTAGAGGAGAGGCTGTCAGCAACTTTTACGGCGGCAGCCGCTTCCATTGCATCAGACAAAGGGGCCGGAACCTCTTCCCCTAGAAAACCCGTACGCGGGCTGTCTTCCGTAGAGGTCTCCCTATCCTTCTATAGCTTAAGTAAATTAACATGGTCAGGGCCGGACTGGCCTACCGGGATACCGGGAAATTTCCAGGTAGGCCGCCTGCCTGCTTTAAGATGTGCCTGCACTTTAGGGCCGAAAGCTCTGGTGTAGTGGAGCTGAGCAGGCCGGCCAGCCTCCGTGGGAGCGGCGCTGCCTCCCTCCGACCACCTGGTGTCGCTGTGATTTGCAGGCGCCGCCTGTTCACTCGTCCCTTTCAGTCTCGGAAGCCCGTGATCCCAGCCCGGCCTGGCCTGGCGGTCCTGTGTGTGGCCATCCCTCTCTTCCTGTGAGTGGCCTCCCACCACCTCCCTAGCCCGGAGTTGCGGGGCCTAACCTCCCGATTCTCAGCAGCTATGCCGGGCCCGCAGACCGGGAGCAGAGCCCACGTGTATGCTGATATAAACAGCCTGAGGAGCCGCATTCAGCTGATATAAACAGCATGTCCACGGTCGGTACCACAACCAAAACCCGATCACCTGGGTTAAAGATCTGGACCCGAGCCTGCCGATTATAGACCCGACTCTGGTCTCGTTGAACTGACTCCATATGCTCCCTAACAAGAGGCAACACTGTCTTTATCAGTTCTTGCATCTGGGTAACGTAATTAATAACACTTTTATATTGAGTGGGTTGTTGTTCCCATGCTTCTTTGGCTACATCCAAGAGACTGCAAGGGTGTCTGCCGTATAGCAGTTCGAAGGGCGAGAGCCCAGTAGAGGTCTGGGGTACCTCTCGCACTGTGAACATAAGATAGGGCAAAAGAAGGTCCCAGTCCTTCCCATCTTTAGGCACCACCCTTTTCAACATATTTTTTAATGTTTAGTTAAACCGTTCTACCAGACCGTCTGTTTGCGGATGTCAACGGACGTCCGTAGCTGTTTTATGTGCAGCAACTTACAGAGTTCCCTCATCACCTTGGACATAAAAAGGGGTCCCCTGGTCAGTTAGAACCTCTTTAGGTAGCCCCCACTTGGGAGAACATTTCCATTAGCTCCTTAGCTATCAGTTTAGCCGATGTATGTCGCAGTGGCACCGCCTCTCACCAAGATGTGTTGGTGTCCTCTAGAGGACTTTGGTACTGGGCCTACGATGTCCATAGCGATAAGCTCGAATAGTACCTCAATGATCAGGAGAGGTACCAAGGGACTATGGAAAAGATGCTAGGGGCTAGTTGCCTGGCAGGTCGGGCAGGACTTACAGAATTCTTCCACCTCGCTAAACACACTGGGCCAGTAAAATCGTTGTAGAATCCAGTCCTGTGTTTTCTGCATTCCCAGATGACCCCCGAGAACATGTTGGTGGACTAACTCTAACACAAGTTTGCGATAAGTCTGGGGCACCACCAACTGTTCAATGGGTTCACCCCGCAGCAGGTTTACCCGATACAACATATCCTGCTGAACCACAAAACGGGGGAACACCGACTCTGCCCCAGCTTGTTGTGGGTAACCATCTACTATTAATACATTTTCCCAGGCTCGGGATAGGGTGGGGTCCCGGTGTTGTGCAGTACCAAAATTATCCCTGGAGACATTGAGGTCTGCCAGCTCCGGCCCCGGCGGCAAGTCCTCCATGTCTCCCACCATTACACTCAGTGGGGTTGTCTCCCCCTCTTCCACTGAAGTGGCGGTCACCCCTACCACTGGCCCTTCGGCTTCGGGTTCCCATGGTTCTGGCCTTCCCCCGGAGCAAGGCCACTCTACTGGGGTTACCCCTGTCTCATGGGTATTAGTCACTTTCGTAGCAGGCCACAGTGCCAGAAGCCCGGAAAGTCTCTCCCTATTAAGTTCGTAGTGTAAGTTTGTGGCAACTGCCACTTCCTGAGTCCACCTGCCGTCCCCCGTGGTTAGAGACACCAGGGCGGTGGGATAGTCTTTTAAGTCCCCATGAATGCACATGACCCCGACTTTTTGGCGAGTATACTCAGCGGACCATACCAGGGGAGCCCTTACTAGGGACACTAGATTCCCTGAGTTCAGCCGGGCCTCTGCTGGAGTGTCCCCCACGTCCATCTGGCACAAGTGATTTAGAGTTTCAGGGGTACCTGCACACAGCTTCCTGGCATATAACGACTGACGGAAGCCATAGTTCGTGTCCATGGGTTCCACCTGATGTGGACAGTCAGCTCGTACATAACAGGCTCCAGACACCGCCAGCACACTATCGGAGCTGGATCCATAGGGGGTACATCCTGGGCGGGTTTGGTTAACACAAGTCGCCGGGTCTGGGGTGAAGACTTATGGGATTTGACTGGCCCCCTTTCAAAAGAACCCCCCTGTAGATTCCGGGTAGCCTCATAGCGTTCCACAAGGTCGACCATCTCAAGGGCATTACCTGGAGAGACCTGGCCGATCCATTGCTGGAGAGGGGGTGGCAAAGCCCTCCAGAACATATCCAGCAAAGCCATGGGACTCAGAACCTCAGGCTGTAGCCACTTTTGCAAAAGGTGGAGTAAGTCATAATACTGGGGTCTCGCTGGCTCAGCCAATTTAAACCCCCACTAATGTACCCACTGGGCCCGGACCAACACATTCACCCCCAGTCTTGCCAAAATCTCACCCTTCACTTTTTGGTAGTTGGCCGCTTGATCGTCCGGCAAGTCGAAATACACCAGCTGGGAATCGGATGCCAGGAACGGAGCAACGACCTCAGCCCACTGGTCTCAGGGTAGCTTCTCCCTTGTGGCCACTTTCTTGTACATCACCAGGAAGGTTTCAATGTCGTCTGCAGGTGTCATCTTAGGGATAGCCGCACGGACTGCCTTCCGGGCATCGTGGTCCTGCCATCTGCAAAGCCATTACGTGTTGTAGCAGCAACTGGTTGGTCTCTTGCTGCTGCTTGTTAGCCTCCCGTTGTTGCAGGTTTGTCTGTCGCTACTGCAGATTAGCCTCCATGAGGGCCTTCACAACAGCCTCCATTTTGTCTTGGGACACGGGTTGTAATACCGCTGGTTTGATGTATGACATACCACTGTGCCCAAAAATGCAAGCCAAAAAATATTTCGGCGTTCACACCAGCCTCGTTGTTCATGCCCGCATCCTGCACCAATTTTGGAGATTCGCTCTGGTAGCTAGTATAAGCGGGCACAGGCAAAAAGTTCGTAATTCAAACTTCAGTGTTTATTCACACATAATGCCAAAAAAAACGTCACTTTTGCAGTGTTGGTGTTACTTCACACCCAATGGCAAGTTAATAAAAAAAAAAGTCACCTTGGTGGCAGTTCTGCCTCAGAAAGTTCAAATACAGGCTTTAGGCAGCCAGTCGCTGAGGGACAGACAATGGAGTAAATTCAGACCAGGGTCTTGTTACCAGTCTGGTACCTCAGGGATCTGTTCTGGGACCCATATTGTTTAATATCTTTATCAGCAAAATTGCAGAAGGCCTCGAATGTAAGGTGTGTCATTTTGCTGATGACACAAAGATTTGTAACAGGGTTGATGTTCCTGGAGGGATACACCAAATGGAAAAGGATTTTGGAAAACTAGAAGAATGGTCAAAAATCTGGCAACTAAAATGTAATGTTGATAAGTGCAAGATAATGCACCTGGGGCGTAAAAACTCAAGAGCAGAATATAAAATCAGTGATACAGTCCTAACCTCAGTATCTAAGGAAAGGGATTTAGGGGTCATTATTTCAGAAGACTTAAAGGTAGGCAGACAATGTCATAGAGCAGCAGGAAATGCTAACAGAATGCTTGAGTGTATAGGGAGAGGCATTACCAGTAGAAAGAGGGAGGTGCTCATGCCGCTCTACAGAGTAATAGTGAGACCTCATTTGGAGTATTGTGCGCAGTACTGGAGACCATATCTCCAGAAGGATATTGATACTTTGGAGAGAGTTCAGAGAAGAGCTACTAAACTAGTACATGGATTGCAGGATAAAACTTACCAGGAAAGATTAAAGGACCTTAACATGTATAGCTTGGAAGAAAGACGAAACAGAGGGGATATGATAGAAACTTTAAAATACATAAAGGGAATCAACAAGGTAAAAGAGGAGAGAATATTTAAAAGAAGAAAAACTGCTACAAGGGGCAAAGGTTAGAAAGTAATATCAGGAAGTATTACTTTACTGAGAGAGTAGTGAATGCATGGAATAGTCTTCCTGCAGAAGTGGTAGCTGCAAATTCAGTGAAGGAGTTTAAGCATGCATGGGATAGGCATAAGGCCATCCTTCATATAAGATAGGGCCAGGGGCTATTCATAGTATTCAGTATATTGGGCAGACTAGATGGGCCAAATGGTTCTTATCTGCCGACACATTCTGTTTCTATGTTTCTGTTCCACTGACACATGGGTCTCCGCTCTCCAGCCCAGCGCAGGTCTCAGATCCCAGCACACAGACCTCCTGAGCTCCACTGTCAGACGGAGGTAATCCTCTCCACCTGGCAGTGCTGGCTGGTTTCTATGCCTGGCAAAACCCGGCCTGGAATGTGGGGAGTAGTCACCCACTTTGACTACTCCCAGTAAGATCCATCCCGGATCAGCTATTACAGCCATGCTAAGTACCAAGGTGTCAAACAGCAACTCTAGGAACCTCTGTGACACGCACCTATCATCCACGATGATTCCTTGTACCTTCTTACAATATATACTGTATATACAGTTTTATTAAATACTTAGTTTAAAGGGGTTGTCCAGCTTTGGGACATTTTAATTGTGGCCAGCAGCATGTTGTACCTGTTGAAAAATCCATAGTCACCTGCCCTCTGATGGTCCATTCCAGCTCCCTTCAACAGTATTCCAGTCCCCATCCTATACATTTCTGGACAGATAGCATCACGTGCGCTGCTGAAGCCAATGACTGGCCTCAGCGGTGATGTATCCCCAAGCTACATGTCACTGCTGGGTCACGTGCTGCTTGAGTACATGTCACCAAGGAGGGCAATTACTGGCTGCAGCAGCGCACGCGACCTCTTCCATCCCAAAGTTTACAGGATAGGGACTGGAAGACAAGAGAGCCGGGATGCCAGAATGGAATGTTGGGAGGCAGATGAGTATGATTTTTTTTCAACAGGTACAACACACTGCTGGCCACAGTCCCAAAGCTGGACAACCCATTTAAGAGTAAATACCAGTGTTAGGACCAAATGGGAGAAAACGTTTTGGCTAAAAAAACTAACTGTCCCAACTAAGCATAATGTGAAATTTATGATCTAATTTAATGTTACTAGGTAACCTGTAGCTTCCTTTCTCAGTCTACACTGAAGTCTTACTTATGAAGGGTCCCACCTCTTTCGTTCTCTGACTGTGTAGAGCACCAATGCCTCTAGTTTATGTCTTGTGAGTACCATTGCCTAAAGCTGCCCATACACTTCAATTACACGTGGTCGTCACATGTGTTGAATTCCTCCGAGATCCATGCCTCATTCATTTTTAGAAATGTGAGGTAGTCCACACTGTCGTAAGCTAGGCGAGTGCGCTTATTGGTCACGATCCCCCCTGCTGCACTGAACGTCCTTTCGGACAGGACACTCGATGAGGGGCAAGTTCCATGGCAAATTGTGCCAGCTCTGGCCACAGTTCAAGCCTGTACACCCAGTAGTCCAGACGTTTATCGCTTCTCAGAGCGTCCACATCGGCCGTTAACCCGATGTAGACGGACACCTTTTAGTCTAGGCGTTCCCTGAGGCTGGATCCGGAGGGCGGCTGTCAATGGGTTGGCTGCAAGAATGATCTCATATTCGAAGTGACCAACACATCTTCAAACCGCCCTCTTCTTGCAGGCACGGTAGGATTGGTACCCGCACCTGTTTCGCTGTGGGTCAAAATTCCTCTGCCAACAGCAGAATGCAGCATCTCTCGCAGCAAGGCCTGGAAATGCTGCATTCTGCCAGCCCTCTGTGATGCTGGTAACATGTCCGCCATTTAATGTTTGTACCGGGGTTCTAAGTACGTTGCCACCCAGTACTGGTCCTTGCTCTTTATGCTTTTTATACGGGCGTCCCTCTTCAAACACTGGAGCATGAAGGCCTACATTTGCACTAAATTGGAAGCGGTGGAGTGCCCTGCCTCCTGCTCATCGCCCAGGAGAATGTCGTCCTCGGTCTCCTCCCCCCAGCCATGGACAACACCAGGGATCCCCGAAAAGTTTAAAGTCCCCCTCAAAGCCTGCTCTTCTTGCTCCTCCTCCTCCTTGTGGCAGGCACAGCACTATGAAGTGCCTTTTGCGCTGTGGCATTAGAAGAATTTAGATATCTCTGACTTTAGTCTATTACTCTGTAATTCCTCTAGCACCGTTCTATGGAAACAGTAGGTTTAAAGAGCACACCAAATGCTTCAAATAACTTCTTTATTAACTTTCTTCATATATAACACTGCCACCTCCGCAGCAGATAGTCCATGTACAAAACATGTGTTGAAAAGATATCACAAAATGGCGATATGATTAAGATGGTGGTTCAACTGTTCAATCTTGTCATTCAACATAAAATGGTGGATATATTTCTCTCTTGAGTATCTGTACTCTCACTTTAAGTTTTTTAAGCACTTTATGATCTCTCTGAGAGCTATATCTGAGGTCTAACTAATAGTTCACTTGCAGTATGCAGTTAGCAGTGACTATTTGCAGATTCGTTGAGTATGATCTGGTATGGTTGTATGCAATTTGGAATTGCAATATGGAATCTGAATGCTTGCAATTGTATGCTTACAATTTGAAACTGGCAATTGAATTTGTATGGTTGCATTTGGTGGAACTGTAAGTAAACACATATATATCTAGTTCAGTATACAGTTTTAAACACAATACTAACAATATGAACATTATATAACTTGTTTTAAATACCTATATTGGCCTCTTGTTCCCATAAAACTCAGCTCTCAGTGGAGTGAATGTCTCTTCAGCTCCTGTCTCTGGTGAATAATGATTCTAGCAGCAGGAGCTGGGGGAATTCCCAGACAGGCTGTGTGTGAGGCTGGCTGTGATTAGTGAAAACTCTTGCTGTATGAGAAGCTGGCTGTGATTGGTCTAGACTTCTTCCCAGTAACGACAGATCAACACTATGCTTTCTGTTGTTTCTGCGGTGTCACTGAGTTGACCTTACATTACAAAATGAATCTTAAAGGCATATTATCTTTTTCTGCTTCTGTGAACACAAAATATAACAGTAATATGACATCCAAAACATGATGTCACAGTTAATAACTCTGCTTTTGTCTTTAACACATAAACATAGGAACTGTATTAAGGCTATTGGCAGGTTTAGATGTATACACATATAAGCTATACTAGCAACCTAGGACAGATCTTAGCTGGCCAGCTACACTCCCACCAAAATTACCTATAATTCTATGTTCTTAGTGGTAGGACTTGAACATGAATTTGAGGAATTTTCCATCAGGTTATCAACTTCCAAGTGTTTTTTATTACTCTCAAGTAGAACAACTAACTTCTGTTTAGACGTTCCAACTTGAGTGGAGTAGTGAGAAAGTTTTGAGTCTCCTATTTGTAACAACATGCTTCTTCCTAGTTTGTCTTAATCCTTTTGAACTTCTAGAACTTTGGCCAATTTCCATTGACTTCTAGGTAAATCTTCTTCTTTTAACTAACACTATGTCACCAATTTGGACATTTCTTCTGGGTGTTTGCCATTTACTTCTTAGCATAAGATTGGCTAAGTACTCTTTCTTCCATCTATTCCAAAACTGTTCTGATAGATATTGAACTCTTCACCATCTCCTTCTGGCATATAAATCCTCTTTGGTGAACTTGCCAGGCGGTGGCTGTATGTAATCCGACTTAGATAATTGGGAGTTAAAGGGTCCAAATTTGTTGGATCGTTGATGTTATCAACTGTAAGTGGACGACTGTTAACAATAGACATTACTTCATAGAATAGGGTCCTAAGTGAAGCATCATCTATTTTTCCGGAGTTCTTTTTCAACACTGAACTTACCACATTTCTTACAGTTCTGATTTGTCTTTCCCAAACTCCTCCTGTATGGCTTGCATGTGAAGCATTCATATGAAAATCACACTGTTTCTCTAACAAATACTCAGTTACTTTTTATTTTTCAATCTCTTTTAGTGCTTTCTTAAATTCCTTCTTTGCTCCGACAAAATTAGATCCTTGGTCAGATCAAAGCTCTAATGGCTATGAAACATCTTAAGGGGTTGATGAATGCGTCAGTTGACATATCCTCTAACATTTCCAGGTGAATTGCTCTGGAACTCAGACATGTAAATTTTAGTCCATATCTCTTGTACTCCTTGTGGTTTTGCTTGGTGATGAATGGGCCAAAGCAATCCATTCCGCTATAAAGAAATGGTGGTGATGGGTTTACACGATCTGCCAGTAAATCTGCCATTCTTTGTTCTTCTGTAGGTCTACGTGCCTTTCTGCAGACTACACATTTACTTATATACTTTGCTATAACTTTGCTTCCTTTCACAATCTAGTGACCACCTTCTCTTAAACAGCTTTGGGTAAAGCTTCTTCCTTGATGCAAGGATTTATTGTGGTAGTGACCAATAATCAATCTTGTGAAGGTAGAGTTTTTGGGTAGAATTGCTGGATGCTTCACTATGCTAGATAACAATGCATTTTCCAGTCTCCCTCCCACCTTCAGTATACCATCCTGCAGAACAAGATTAAGCTTGTACAATGGGTGGTTGTTTGGAAGCCTTTTAGTTTCTTGACTAAGTCTCTTCAACTCTTCACTGTAGAATTTCTGTTGAATGAGTCTTATGACTGTCTGTGAAGGTTCTCATTTATCCAGGTCATGGTATATCTGTAAAGAATAAATCAAGGCAACTGGACTTACTGCAGATTTCTTGAAAACGTTTCACTCGTTCTTCCAACGAGCTTTCTCAATTCTGAGTCTTATGACTGTTTCTTCAGCTTTTATTCTTTCTTCTACATTCAACAATTCCTTCTTTCTGATTCCCTTTGCCAAACGTTGAATTTGAGCTACTACGTTTATGACTGTATTCTATTTTGAACATCTGGCTAGTCTTTCAAGTATGTCATCTTGACACTTGGCAGCAGTACTCAATGTTTGTACAACTTTTACTTCTGGATCACCCATAGACAATTCTGTATGTTTAATGGGCGTGATTCCCTTTTCCCAAAGGAACTATGGACAGGTGATCCAGTTAGAATTTTTCAATTCTGTTACATTCAGGCCTCTTGAAGCATTATATGCTGGGTTATGCTTTGTGTCAATGTGATGCCAATGTTCCGGATTTGCTATTTCCCGAATTTTCTCAACTCTGTTGGCGACAAAGATATGGAATGTTCGAGCTTCACTGTTTATGTATTCTAGGGCAACTTGTGAGTCTGTCCAAAAATATTCTTCATCTATTTTCAATTCCAATTCTTCTCTCAGAAACTTGCTTACTGATGTTAAAACTACAGCTGCTGTCAGTTCAACTCTTGGTATTGTCTGAATACTGGTAGGTGCAACTCTGGCCTTCCCCATAACCATGGCCCAGTGTATCTTTCCTTCTCCTATTACTCTGATGTAGGAGCACTGTCCATATCTACTGGCATCTGAAAAATTAAGTTCTATTTTCTTGTACTTTCCGAAATCATGAGGTACAAAACATCTGGGTATTCGAACTTCTCTCAAGTTTTGCAAGTCTCTTATCCAACTCTCCCACCTTGGCCTCAAATTTTCAGGTATGGGCTCAACCCATCCCAACTTCTGTCTGCATAATTCTTGCATTATTTGTTTTGCTCTGAGGATTACAAGGGCCAAGAATCCCAATGGATCAAATATAGAAGCCACTACGGAAAGAATGGTTCGTCTAGTTGCAACTTTCTCTTCAATAGATACTTCAAAGAAGAACTTGTCGTTTTCTACATTCCATCCCACTCCAAGTACGTTCTGAACTGGAAGATGATCATAATTGAGATCTACATTCTTAATTGTTGCTTCACGTTCAGAGTCACTGATGGATTCCAGTACCTCTCTGTTGTTTGAGATGAATTTGTGAAGGCGCAGGTTTCCTCTTGCGCATAACTCTTGGCTTTCTTTTACTTGTTTGATTGCAGATTCTGTAGACTGTAGACTGATGAGACCATCATCTACATAAAAGTTTTTCTTCAGAAAATTTGCAGCTGATGGGCAATCCTTTTCATTATGATTGGCCAGGTACTTCATACCATAATTGGCGCAACCTGGAGATGATGCTGCTCCAAACAAGTGTACTTTCATTCTGTATTCTGCTGGCTCTGTATCTGTATCTCCGTCTTCCCACCATAGAAACCTCAGAAAGTCTCTATCTTCATTTTTCACATGAAACGGGTGGAACATCTTTTCAACGTCACACATGACGACTACGGGATACTTCCTGAATCTACAGAGTACTCCAGGCAGAGCATTTGTAAGATCTGGTCCTTTTAGTAGATGATCGTTCAATGCAACACCATTGTAATTTGCTGAGCAATCAAATACTACTCTAATCTTATCTGGTTTCTTTGAGTGGTAAACACCTTGATGGGGATGTACCACACTTCTCCTTCTTTAGGTTGGTTATTAACTTTCTCTGCATGTCCTTTTTCGAGGATGCCTTCCATGAATTTCAAATAATTCTGCTTGAATTTGGGATCTCTACCCATCTTTTTCTTCAAACATTTCATTTTTGGCTATATAGCTCTAGGATGCCCTTCTGGGAAAAATATTTCCTTCCGGGGACCTTCCATTGCGGTGTGCCAATGGCCACAAACTTTCTAAAGGCCTCCGAGTCCACCAGTTTATATGGCAGTAGTTGGCGGGCTAGCGGTTCCGACAAGCCAGCGGTCAGCTGTTGGGCAAGAGGGTTATCTGGCATCATCAACTTTTTGGGCCACGGAAGAGAAGCCTGCCTTCTGCCAGATGATCGCGACAACGGCACGGTGGAAGGTCGAGTGAAGGACAAATGGGAGAAGAGAGGAGAAGAGGCAGGACTTGAAGCGCTAGCAGTGTGGCCTTGTGGGTTCTGACGGCGTTGCTCCCACTGGGCTCGGTGATGGGAGGCCAGGTGCCTTCTTAAGGCAGTCGTCCCTAGGTGAGTGTTGGACTTACCATGACTTATGCGTTGACAGCACAGGCTGCAGATGGCAACACTATTGTCAGCAGCTGACATGTTAAAAATAGCCCACACTGCGGAGCCATGTGCCGTCCTGGGAGCGCAAGCGCAAGACCGTGCATGGTGGATGGCTTACTCCAGATACATTTGCAATCTGCTTTTTGCCTCCTGTGCACTGCGAGTTCTGCCTGATTCTTCTCCTTCTCCTCCCTCTCTGCTGCTCCGTCTCTCCCTCTGAACTCCCCTCCTCTTTCTCTCTTGTGGGCACCCACATGACGTCCATCGCACCATCATCATCTTCACCACCACTGACATTAGAGATCTTGGAGTAGGCAGCAACAGCGGGGACCATTCTCCTTGGGCTGATCTGGGTATTGTCATCAGACCGCTGGGTGGCGGCCATTGCTACCTCCTTTTCCTCATCCGATGTCGAGAAAGGCTGCGCATTGGTAAGGTCTGGGAATGAAAGGGAAAGTAATTCCTCTGACTCAAGTGGAGGGGCTATGGTGGTGGTGTCTTTGGAGGTGCACACAGCAGAGAGAGTGGACGGTGCGGATACAAAGGATGAGGAGGATGCAGAAGCGGAAGGCTGAGTGAGCCACTCAACGAACTCTGGTGCGTCCTTTGATGTAATCGCACACACCTTCTCAACTTCCCACTTAGGTTTCGGCCTGGTGCACCTGCCCGACCCCTAAAACCCCAGCGGAAAAGCCTGCCTTTTCCATTGCCTGTCATTTTCAAAATGACCCTGTGCCAAAGTCCCTAGAGAAGAGCAGTATTTGTGGAAGCAGGTATATCGCAGGCCTCAATCAGTATTTGGTGGAAACATGTATATCAATCCCCTTAATCAGTATTTTGTGGAAGCAGTTATGTCAAACCCCTTAATCAGTATTTTGCGGAAGCTGGTGTATCGCAGGCC
Organism: Bufo bufo; assembly: GCF_905171765.1. NCBI lineage: Eukaryota > Metazoa > Chordata > Amphibia > Anura > Bufonidae > Bufo > Bufo bufo. Next base: position 615,437,016 of record NC_053391.1, read on the forward strand.
TCAATCAATATTTGATGGAAGTAGGTATATTAAACCCCTTAATCAGTATTTTGTGGAAGCAGGTGTATCGCAGGCCTCAATCAGAATTTGGTGGAAGCAGGTATATCAAACCCCTTAATCAGTATTTTGTGGAAGCAGGTATATCGCACCCCTCAATCAGTATTTTGTGGAAGCAGGTATATCAAACCCCTTAATCAGTATTTTGTGGAAGCAGGTATATCGCACCTCTCAATCAGTATATACAGTACAGACCAAAAGTTTGGACACACCTTCTCAATCAAAGAGTTTTCTTTATTTTCATTACTATGAAGGCATCAAAACTATGAATTAACACATGTGGAATTATATACATAACAAACAAGTGTGAAACAACAGAAAATATGTCATATTCTAGGTTCTTCAAAGTAGCCACCTTTTGCTTTGATTACTGCTTTGCACACTCGTGGCGTTCTCTTGATGAGCTTCAAGAGGTAGTCCCCTGAAATGGTCTTCCAACAGTCTTGAAAGATTTTTCAGAGATGCTTAGCACTTGTTGGCCCTTTTGCCTTCACTCTGCGGTCCAGCTCACCCCAAAAGATCTCGATTGGGTTCAGGTCCGGTGACTGTGGAGGCCAGGTCATCTGGCGCAGCACCCCATCACTCTCCTTCATGGTCAAATAGCCCTTACTTTCAAAGTTTTCCCACTTTTTCGGCTGACTGACTGACCTTCATTTCTTAAAGTAATGATGGCCACTCGTTTTTCTTTACTTAGCTGCTTTTCTCTTGCCATAATACAAATTCTAACAGTCTATTCAGTAGGACTTTCAGCTGTGTATCCACCTGACTTCCCCTCAACGCAACTGATGGTCCCAACCCAATTTATAAGGCAAGAAATCCCACTTATTAAACCTGACAGGGCACACCTGTGAAGTGAAAACCATTTCAGGGGACTACCTCTTGAAGCTCATCAAGAGAATGCCAAGAGTGTGCAAAGCAGTAATCAAAGCAAAAGGTGTCTACTTTGAAGAACCTAGAATATGACATATTTTCAGTTGTTTCACACTTGTTTGTTATGTATATAATTCCACATGTGTTAATTCATAGTTTTGATGCCTTCAGTGTGAATCTACAATTTTCATAGTCATGAAAATAAAGAAAACTCTTTGAATGAGAAGGTGTGTCCAAAATTTTGGTCTGTACTGTAGAACCCCTTAATCAATATTTGGTGGAAGCAGGTATATCGCACCCGTCAATCTGTATTTTGTGGAAGCAGGTACATCAAACCCTTTAATCAGTATTTTGTAGAAGCAAGTATATCACACCCCTCAATCAGTATTTTGTGGAAGCAGGTATATCAAACCCCTTAATCAGTATTTTGTGGAAGCAGGTGTATCGCAGGCCTCAATCAATATTTGGTGGAAGCACGTATATCAATCCCCTTAATCAGTATTTTGTGGAAGCAGTTGTATCGCACCCCTCAATCTGTATTTTGTGGAAGCAGGTATATCAAACCCCTTAATCCGTATTTTGTGGAAGCAGGTGCATTGCAGGCCTCAATCAATATTTTGTGGAAGCAGGTCTATCAAACCCCTTCATCAGTATTTTGTAGAAACATGTGTATCGCAGGCCTTAATCAATATTTGGTGGAAGCAGGTATATCAATCCCCTTAATCAGATTTTTGTTGAAGCAGGTGTATTGCAGGCCTGAATCAGTATTTGGTGGAAGCAGGTATATCAAACCCCTTAATCAGTGTTTTGTGGAAACAGGAATATTGAACCCCTCAATCAGTATTTTGTGGAAGCAGGTATATAGAACCACTTAATCAATATTTGGTGGAATCAGGTATATCGCACCCCTCAATCAGTATTTTGTGGAAGCAGGTATATTGCACCCATCAATCAGTATTTTGTGGAAGCAGGTATATAGTACACCTCAATCAATATTTGGTAGAAGCAGGTATATCGCACCCCTCAATCAGAATTTTGTGGAAGCAGGTATATCAAACCCCTTAATCATTATTTTGTGGAAGCAGGTATATTAAATCCCTTAACCAATATTTGGTGGAAGCAGGTATATCAATATCCTTAATCAGTATTTTGTGGAAGCAGGTATATCGCACCCCTCAATCAATATTTTGTGGAAGCAGGTATATCAATCCCCTTAATCAGTATTTTTTGGAAGCAGGTGTATCTCAGGCCTCCATCAGTATTTGGTGGAAGCAGGTATATCAATTCCCTTAATCAGCATTTTGTGGAAGCAGGTGTATTGCAGGCCTCAATCAGTATTTGGTGGAAGCAGGTATATCAAAACCCTTAATCAGTATTTTGTGGAAGCAGGAATATTGAACCCCTCAATCAGTATTTTGTGGAAGCAGGTATATCAAACACCTTAATCAGTATATTATGGAAGCAGGTATATTGCACCCCTCCATCAGTATTTTGTGGAAGCAGGTATATCAAACCCCTTAATCAGAATTTTGTGGAAGCAGGTGTATGGCAGGCCTCAATTAATATTTGACGGAAACAGGTATATCAAAAACCTTAATTAGGATTTTGTGGAAGCAGGTGTATCGCAGGCCTCAATCAATATTTGGTGGAAGCAGGTATATCAATCCCTTTAATCAGTGTTTTGTGGAAGCAGGTGTATCGCAGGCCTAAATCAGTATTTGGTGGAAGCAGGTATATCAAACCCCTTAATTTGTATTTTGTGGAAGCAGGTATATCGCACTCCTAAATCAGTATTTTGTGAAAGCAGGTGTATAGAACCTCTTAATCAATATTTGGTGGAAGCAGGTATATCGCACCCCTCAGTAAGTATTTTGTTGAAGCAGGTATATCAAACACCTTAATCAGTATTTTGTGGAAGCAGGTATATAGCACCCCTCAATCAGTATTTTGTTGAAACAGGTATATAGAACCCCTCAATCAATATTTGGTGGAAGCAGGTATATCGCACTCCTCAATCTGTATTTTGTGGAAGCAGGTATATCAAACCCCTCAATCAGTATTTTGTGCAAGCAGGCATATCAAACCCCTTAATCAGTATTTTGTGGAAGCAGGTGTATCATAGGCCTCAATCAATATATGATGGAAGTAGGTATATCAATCGCCTTAATCAGTATTTTGTGGAAGTAGGTATATTGCACTTCTCAATCAGTATTTTGCGGAAGCAGGAATCTTGCAGGCCTCAATCAATATTTTGTGGAAGTAGGTATATTAATCCCCTTAATCAGTATTTTGTGGAAGCAGGTATATCAAACCCCTTAATAAGTATTTTGTGGAAGCAGGTGTATCGCAGGCCTCAATCAATATTTGGTGGAAGTAGGTATATCATTCTTCTTAATCAGTATTTTGAGGAAGCAGGTGTATCAAACCCCTTAATCAGTGTTTTGTGTAAGTATGTATATCTCACTCCTTAATCAGCATTTTGTGGAAGCAGGAATATAGAACCCCTTAATCAATATTTGGTGGAAGCAGGTATATCGCACCCCTCAATCAGTATTTTGTAGAAGCAGGTATATCAAACCCTTTAATCAGTATTTTGTGGAAGCAGGTATATAGCACCCCTTAATCAGTATTTTGCGGAAGCAGTTATATAGAACCCCTTAATCAATATTTGGTGGAAGCAGGTATATCACACCCCTCAATCTGTATTTTGTGGAAACAGCTATATCAAACCGCTTAATCAGTATTTTGTGGAAGCAGGTATATTGCACCCCTTAATCAGTATTTTGTGGAAGCAGGTATATAGAACCCCTTAATCAATATTTGGTGGAAGTAGGTATATCAATCGCCTTAATCAGTATTTTGTGGAAGCAGATATATTGCACTTCTCAATCAGTATTTTGCAGAAGCAGGAATCTTGCAGGCCTCAATCAATATTTTGTGGAAGTAGGTATATTAATCCCTTTAATCAGTATTTTGTGGAAGCAGGTATATCAAACCCCTTAATCAGTATTTTGTGGAAGCAGGTGTATCACAGGCCTCAATCAATATTTGGTGGAAGCAGGTATATCAATCTTCTTAATCAGTATTTTGTGGAAGCAGGTGTATCATAGGCCTCATCCAGTATTTAGTGGAAGCAGGTATATCAAACCCCAATCAGTGTTTTGTGAAATTATGTATATCGCACTCCTTAATCAATATTTTGTGGAAGCAGGAATATAGAACCCCTTAATCAATATTTGGTGGAAGCAGGTATATCGCACCCCTTAATTAGTAATTTGTAGAAGCAGGTATATCAAACCCTTTATATAAATATCTTGGTCAAATGCCAACTTTGTATAAAAAAATGGGAAAAGTTGTCTTTTGCCAAGATATTTCTCTCACCCAGCATGGGTATATTTGGTGGAAGCACGTATATCAATCCCCTTAATCAGTATTTTGTGGAAGCAGTTGTATCGCACCCCTCAATCTGTATTTTGTGGAAGCAGGTATATCAAACCCCTTAATCCGTATTTTGTGGAAGCAGGTGCATTGCAGGCCTCAATCAATATTTGGTGGAAGCAGGTCTATCAAACCCCTTCATCAGTATTTTGTGGAAGCATGTGTATCGCAGGCCTTAATCAATATTTGGTGGAAGCAGGTATATCAATCCCCTTAATCAGATTTTTGTGGAAGCAGGTGTATTGCAGGCCTGAATCAGTATTTGGTGGAAGCAGGTATATCAAACCCCTTAATCAGTGTTTTGTGTAAGTATGTATATCTCACTCCTTAATCAGCATTTTGTGGAAGCAGGAATATAGAACCCCTTAATCAATATTTGGTGGAAGCAGGTATATCGCACCCCTCAATCAGTATTTTGTAGAAGCAGGTATATCAAACCCTTTAATCAGTATTTTGTGGAAGCAGGTATATAGCACCCCTTAATCAGTATTTTGCGGAAGCAGTTATATAGAACCCCTTAATCAATATTTGGTGGAAGCAGGTATATCACACCCCTCAATCTGTATTTTGTGGAAACAGCTATATCAAACCGCTTAATCAGTATTTTGTGGAAGCAGGTATATTGCACCCCTTAATCAGTATTTTGTGGAAGCAGGTATATAGAACCCCTTAATCAATATTTGGTGGAAGTAGGTATATCAATCGCCTTAATCAGTATTTTGTGGAAGCAGATATATTGCACTTCTCAATCAGTATTTTGCAGAAGCAGGAATCTTGCAGGCCTCAATCAATATTTTGTGGAAGTAGGTATATTAATCCCTTTAATCAGTATTTTGTGGAAGCAGGTATATCAAACCCCTTAATCAGTATTTTGTGGAAGCAGGTGTATCACAGGCCTCAATCAATATTTGGTGGAAGCAGGTATATCAATCTTCTTAATCAGTATTTTGTGGAAGCAGGTGTATCATAGGCCTCATCCAGTATTTAGTGGAAGCAGGTATATCAAACCCCTTAATCAGTGTTTTGTGAAATTATGTATATCGCACTCCTTAATCAATATTTTGTGGAAGCAGGAATATAGAACCCCTTAATCAATATTTGGTGGAAGCAGGTATATCGCACCCCTTAATTAGTAATTTGTAGAAGCAGGTATATCAAACCCTTTATATAAATATCTTGGTCAAATGCCAACTTTGTATAAAAAAATGGGAAAAGTTGTCTTTTGCCAAGATATTTCTCTCACCCAGCATGGGTATATTTGGTGGAAGCACGTATATCAATCCCCTTAATCAGTATTTTGTGGAAGCAGTTGTATCGCACCCCTCAATCTGTATTTTGTGGAAGCAGGTATATCAAACCCCTTAATCCGTATTTTGTGGAAGCAGGTGCATTGCAGGCCTCAATCAATATTTGGTGGAAGCAGGTCTATCAAACCCCTTCATCAGTATTTTGTGGAAGCATGTGTATCGCAGGCCTTAATCAATATTTGGTGGAAGCAGGTATATCAATCCCCTTAATCAGATTTTTGTGGAAGCAGGTGTATTGCAGGCCTGAATCAGTATTTGGTGGAAGCAGGTATATCAAACCCCTTAATCAGTGTTTTGTGGAAACAGGAATATTGAACCCCTCAATCAGTATTTTGTGGAAGCAGGTATATAGAACCACTTAATCAATATTTGGTGGAATCAGGTATATCACACCCCTCAATCAGTATTTTGTGGAAGCAGGTATATTGCACTCATCAATCAGTATTTTGTGGAAGCAGGTATATAGTACACCTCAATCAATATTTGGTAGAAGCAGGTATATCGCACCCCTCAATCAGAATTTTGTGGAAGCAGGTATATCAAACCCCTTAATCATTATTTTGTGGAAGCAGGTATATTAAATCCCTTAACCAATATTTGGTGGAAGCAGGTATATCAATATCCTTAATCCGTATTTTGTGGAAGCAGGTATATCGCACCCCTCAATCAATATTTTGTGGAAGCAGGTATATCAATCCCCTTAATCAGTATTTTTTGGAAGCAGGTGTATCGCAGGCCTCAATCAGTATTTGGTGGAAGCAGGTATATCAATTCCCTTAATCAGCATTTTGTGGAAGCAGGTGTATTGCAGGCCTCAATCAGTATTTGGTGGAAGCAGGTATATCAAACCCCTTAATCAGTATTTTGTGGAAGCAGGAATATTGAACCCCTCAATCAGTATTTTGTGGAAGCAGGTATATCGCACCCCTCAATCAGTATTTTGTGGAAGCAGGCATATCAAACCTCTTAATCAGTATTTATGGAAGCAGGTATATCGCACCCCTCAATCAGTATTTTGTGGATAGAGGTATATAGTACACCTTAATCAATATTTGGTGGAAGCAGGTATATCACACCCCTCAATCAGAATTTTGTGGAAGCAGGTATATCAAACCCCCTTAATCAGTATTTTGTGGAAGCAGGTATATTAAATCCCTTAACCAATATTTGGCGGAAGCAGGTATATCAATATCCATAATAAGTATTTTGTGAAAACAGGTATATCGCACCCCTCAATCAATATTTTGTGGAAGAAGGTATATCAATCCCCTTAATCAGTATTTTTTGGAAGCAGGTGTATCGCAGGCCTCAATCAGTATTTGGTGGAAGCAGGCATATCAATCCCCTTAATCAGTATTTTGCGGAAGCAGATGTATTGCAGGCCTTAATCAGTATTTGGTGGAAGCAGCTATATCAAACCCCTTAATCAGTATTTTGTGGAAGCAGGAATATTGCAACCCTCGATCAGTATTTTGTGGAAGCAGGTATATAGAACCACTTAATCAATATTTGGTGAAAGCAGGTATATCGCACCCCTCAATCAGTATCTTCTGGAAGCAGGTATATCAAACCCCTTAATCAGTATTTTGTGGAAGCAGGTATATCACACCCCTCAATCAGTATTTTGTGGAAACAGGTATATAGAACCCCTTAATCAGTATTTTTTGGAAACAGGTATATCGCAGCCCTCAATCAGTATTTTGAGGAAGCAGGTATATCAATCCCCTTAATCAGTATTTTGTGGAAGCAGGTATATCGCACCCCTCAAGCAATATTTTGTTGAAGCAGGAATATCAATCCCCTTAATCTGTATTTTTTGGAAGCAGGTATATTGTAGCCCTCAATCAGTATTTTGTGGAAGCAGGTTTATCAATCCCCTTAATCAGTATTTTGTGGAAGCAGGTATATCGCACCCCTCAATCAATATTTGGTTAAAGCAGGTATATCAATCCCCTTAATCAGTATTTTGTAGAAGCAGGTATATAGAACCCCTTAATCAATATTTTGTGGAAGCTGGTATAGCGCACCCCTCTATCTATATTTTGTGGAAGCAGGTATATCAATCCCCTTAATCAGTATTTTGTGGAAGCAGGTATATTGCAGCGCTCAATCAGTATTTTGTTGGATCAGGTATATCAAACCCCTTAATCAGTATTTTGTGGAAGCAGGTATTTCACAGCCCTTAATCAGTATTTTGTGGAAGCAGGTGTATCGTAGGCCTCAATCAATATTTGGTGGAAGCAGGTATATCAATCTTCTTAATCAGTATTTTGTGGAAGCAGGTATATCGCACCCCTCAATCAGTATTTTATGGAAGCAGGTATATAGAACCCCTTAATCAGTATTTTTTGGAAACAGGTATATCGCAGCCCTCAATCAGTATTTTGTGGAAGCAGGTATATCAATCCCCTTAATCAGTATTTTGTGGAAGCAGGTATATCGCACCCCTCAAGCAATATTTTGTTGAAGCAGGAATATCAATCCCCTTAATCAGTATTTTTTGGAAGCAGGTATATTGCAGCCCTCAATCAGTATTTTGTGGAAGCAGATATATCAATCCCCTTAATCAGTATTTTGTGGAAGCAGGTATATCGCACCCCTCAATCAATATTTGGTTAAAGCAGGTATATCAATCCCCTTCATCAGTATTTTGTAGAAGCAGGTATATAGAACCCCTTAATCAATATTTTGTGGAAGCTGGTATAGCACACCCCTTTATCTATATTTTGTGGAAGCAGGTATATCAATCCCCTTAATCAGTATTTTGTGGAAGCAGGTATATCGCAGCCCTCAATCAGTATTTTGTGGAAGCAGGTATATCAATCCCCTTAATCAGTATTTTGTGGAAGCAGGTATATCGCACCCCTCAATCAATATTTGGTTAAAGCAGGTATATCAATCCCCTTCATCAGTATTTTGTAGAAGCAGGTATATAGAACCCCTTAATCAATATTTTGTGGAAGCTGGTATGGCACACCCCTTTATCTATATTTTGTGGAAGCAGGTATATCAATCCCCTTAATCAGTATTTTGTGGAAGCAGGTATATTGCAGCCCTCAATCAGTATTTTGTTGGAGCAGGTATATCAAACCCCTTAATCAGTATTTTGTGGAAGCAGGTATTTCACAGCCCTTAATAAGTATTTTGTGGAAGCAGGTGTATCGTAGGCCTCAATTAATATTTGGTGGAAGCAGGTATATCAATCTTCTTAATCAGTATTTTGTGGAAGCAGGTATTTCACACCCCTTAATCAGTATTTTGTGGATACTGGTGTATCGCAGGCCTCAATCAATATTTGGTGGAAGCAGGTATATCAATCCCTTTAATCAGTATTTTGTGGAATAAGGTATATCGCACCCCTCTACCAGTATTTTGTGGAAGCAGCTATATAGAACCCCTTAATCAATATTTGGTGGAAATAAGTATATCGCACCCCTTAATCTGAATTTTGTGGAAGCAGGTATATCGCACCCCTCACTCAGAATTTTGTGGAAGCAGGTATACTGCAGGCCTCAATCAGTATTTTGTCGAAGCAGGTATATCAAACCCCTTAATCAGTATTTTGTGGATGCAGGTGTATCGCAGGCCTCAATCAATATTTGGTGGAAGCAGGTATATCAATCCCCTTAATCAGTATTTTGTGGAAGCAGGAGTATCGCAGGTATCAATCAGTATTTGGTGGAAGCAGGTATATCAAACCCCTTAATCAGTGTTTTGTGGAAGTATGTATATCGCACCCCTTAATCAGTATTTTGTGGAAGCAGGAATATAGAATCCCTTAATCAATATTTGGTGGAAGCAGGTATATCACACCCCTCAATCGATATTTGGTGGAAGCAGGCATATTAATCCCCTTAATAAGTATTTTGTGGAAACAGGTATCTCGCACCCCTCAATCAGTATTTTGTCGAAGAAGGTATATCAAACCTTTTAATCAGTATTTTGTGGAAGCAGGTGTATCGCAGGCCTCAATCAATATTTGGTGGAAGCAGGTATATCAATCCCCTTAATCAATGTTTTGTGGAAGTATGTATATTGCACCCCATAATCAGTATTTTGTGGAAGCAGGAATATAGAACCCCTTAATCAATATTTGGTGGAAGCAGGTATATCGCACCCCTCAATCAGTATTTTGTGGAAGCAGATATATCAAACCCTTTATTCAGTATTTTGTGGAAGCAGGTATATATCACACCTTAATCAGTATTTTCTAGAAGTAGTTATATAGAACCCCATATTCAATATTTGGTGGAAGCAGGTATATCGCACCCCTTAATCTGTATTTTGTGGAAGCAGGTATATCAAACACCTTAATCAGTATATTGTGGAAGCAGGTATATTGCACCCCTCCATCAGTATTTTGTGGAAGCAGGTATATCAAACCCCTTAATCAGAATTTTGTGGAAGCAGGTGTATCGCAGGCCTCAATTAATATTTGACGGAAACAGGTATATCAAAAACCTTAATTAGGATTTTGTGGAAGCAGGTGTATCGCAGGCCTCAATCAATATTTGGTGGAAGCAGGTATATCAATCCCTTTAATCAGTGTTTTGTGGAAGCAGGTGTATCGCAGGCCTAAATCAGTATTTGGTGGAAGCAGGTATATCAAACCCCTTAATTTGTATTTTGTGGAAGCAGGTATATCGCACTCCTAAATCAGTATTTTGTGAAAGCAGGTGTATAGAACCTCTTAATCAATATTTGGTGGAAGCAGGTATATCGCACCCCTCAGTAAGTATTTTGTTGAAGCAGGTATATCAAACACCTTAATCAGTATTTTGTGGAAGCAGGTATATAGCACCCCTCAATCAGTATTTTGTTGAAACAGGTATATAGAACCCCTCAATCAATATTTGGTGGAAGCAGGTATATCGCACTCCTCAATCTGTATTTTGTGGAAGCAGGTATATCAAACCCCTCAATCAGTATTTTGTGCAAGCAGGTATATTAAACCCCTTAATCAGTATTTTGTGGAAGCAGGTGTATCATAGGCCTCAATCAATATATGGTGGAAGTAGGTATATCAATCGCCTTAATCAGTATTTTGTGGAAGTAGGTATATTGCACTTCTCAATCAGTATTTTGCGGAAGCAGGAATCTTGCAGGCCTCAATCAATATTTTGTGGAAGTAGGTATATTAATCCCCTTAATCAGTATTTTGTGGAAGCAGGTATATCAAACCCCTTAATAAGTATTTTGTGGAAGCAGGTGTATCGCATGCCTCAATCAATATTTGGTGGAAGTAGGTATATCATTCTTCTTAATCAGTATTTTGAGGAAGCAGGTGTATCAAACCCCTTAATCAGTGTTTTGTGTAAGTATGTATATCTCACTCCTTAATCAGCATTTTGTGGAAGCAGGAATATAGAACCCCTTAATCAATATTTGGTGGAAGCAGGTATATCGCACCCCTCAATCAGTATTTTGTAGAAGCAGGTATATCAAACCCTTTAATCAGTATTTTGTGGAAGCAGGTATATAGCACCCCTTAATCAATATTTTGCGGAAGCAGTTATATAGAACCCCTTAATCAATATTTGGTGGAAGCAGGTATATCACACCCCTCAATCTGTATTTTGTGGAAACAGCTATATCAAACCGCTTAATCAGTATTTTGTGGAAGCAGGTATATTGCACCCCTTAATCAGTATTTTGTGGAAGCAGGTATATAGAACCCCTTAATCAATATTTGGTGGAAGTAGGTATATCGCACCCCTCAATAAGTATTTTGTTGAAGCAGGTATATCAAACACCTTAATCAGTATTTTGTGGAAGCAGGTATATCGCACCCCTCAATCACTATTTTGTGGAATCAGGTTTATAGAACCCCTTAATCAATATTTGGTGGAAGCAGGTATATCGCACTCCTCAATCTGTATTTCGTGGAAGCATATATATAAAACCCCTCAATCATTATTTTGTGGAAGCAGGTATATCAAACCGCTTAATCAGTATTTTGTGGAAGCAGGTGTATCATAGGCCTCAATCAATATTTTGTGGAAGTAGGTATATCAATCGCCTTAATCAGTATTTTGTGGAAGCAGATATATTGCACTTCTCAATCAGTATTTTGCAGAAGCAGGAATCTTGCAGGCCTCAATCAATATTTTGTGGAAGTAGGTATATTAATCCCTTTAATCAGTATTTTGTGGAAGCAGGTATATCAAACCCCTTAATCAGTATTTTGTGGAAGCAGGTGTATCACAGGCCTCAATCAATATATGGTGGAAGCAGGTATATCAATCTTCTTAATCAGTATTTTGTGGAAGCAGGTGTATCATAGGCCTCATCCAGTATTTAGTGGAAGCAGGTATATCAAACCCCTTAATCAGTGTTTTGTGGAATTATGTATATCGCACTCCTTAATCAATATTTTGTGGAAGCAGGAATATAGAACCCCTTAATCAATATTTGGTGGAAGCAGGTATATCGCACCCCTTAATTAGTAATTTGTAGAAGCAGGTATATCAAACCCTTTATATAAATATCTTGGTCAAATGCCAACTTTGTATAAAAAAATGGGAAAAGTTGTCTTTTGCCAAGATATTTCTCTCACCCAGCATGGGTATATTTGGTGGAAGCACGTATATCAATCCCCTTAATCAGTATTTTGTGGAAGCAGTTGTATCGCACCCCTCAATCTGTATTTTGTGGAAGCAGGTATATCAAACCCCTTAATCCGTATTTTGTGGAAGCAGGTGCATTGCAGGCCTCAATCAATATTTGGTGGAAGCAGGTCTATCAAACCCCTTCATCAGTATTTTGTGGAAGCATGTGTATCGCAGGCCTTAATCAATATTTGGTGGAAGCAGGTATATCAATCCCCTTAATCAGATTTTTGTGGAAGCAGGTGTATTGCAGGCCTGAATCAGTATTTGGTGGAAGCAGGTATATCAAACCCCTTAATCAGTGTTTTGTGGAAACAGGAATATTGAACCCCTCAATCAGTATTTTGTGGAAGCAGGTATATAGAACCACTTAATCAATATTTGGTGGAATCAGGTATATCACACCCCTCAATCAGTATTTTGTGGAAGCAGGTATATTGCACTCATCAATCAGTATTTTGTGGAAGCAGGTATATAGTACACCTCAATCAATATTTGGTAGAAGCAGGTATATCGCACCCCTCAATCAGAATTTTGTGGAAGCAGGTATATCAAACCCCTTAATCATTATTTTGTGGAAGCAGGTATATTAAATCCCTTAACCAATATTTGGTGGAAGCAGGTATATCAATATCCTTAATCAGTATTTTGTGGAAGCAGGTATATCGCACCCCTCAATCAATATTTTGTGGAAGCAGGTATATCAATCCCCTTAATCAGTATTTTTTGGAAGCAGGTGTATCGCAGGCCTCAATCAGTATTTGGTGGAAGCAGGTATATCAATTCCCTTAATCAGCATTTTGTGGAAGCAGGTGTATTGCAGGCCTCAATCAGTATTTGGTGGAAGCAGGTATATCAAACCCCTTAATCAGTATTTTGTGGAAGCAGGAATATTGAACCCCTCAATCAGTATTTTGTGGAAGCAGGTATATCGCACCCCTCAATCAGTATTTTGTGGAAGCAGGCATATCAAACCTCTTAATCAGTATTTATGGAAGCAGGTATATCGCACCCCTCAATCAGTATTTTGTGGATAGAGGTATATAGTACACCTTAATCAATATTTGGTGGAAGCAGGTATATCACACCCCTCAATCAGAATTTTGTGGAAGCAGGTATATCAAACCCCCTTAATCAGTATTTTGTGGAAGCAGGTATATTAAATCCCTTAACCAATATTTGGCGGAAGCAGGTATATCAATATCCTTAATAAGTATTTTGTGAAAACAGGTATATCGCACCCCTCAATCAATATTTTGTGGAAGAAGGTATATCAATCCCCTTAATCAGTATTTTTTGGAAGCAGGTGTATCGCAGGCCTCAATCAGTATTTGGTGGAAGCAGGCATATCAATCCCCTTAATCAGTATTTTGCGGAAGCAGATGTATTGCAGGCCTTA